>NC_056745.1:453336461-453378961 GCF_019279795.1 Protopterus annectens
TCAGTTTTTTATGTAAAATTTTGGTTTTTTTCCTTCCTTTTTAAGTATGATTTTTTTTTTTTCTCTTTTAGTTTTTTTATGTGATATATGCACTTGTTACCAGCGTTATAGAGGTATCTCAGATGTTGTCAGTCTTGTTTAGTACATGTATATGTTACTGTACTGATATATGTCCTTGCTATTCTCTGTTGCTGTATGTGATATATGCACTTGGTACCAGTGTTATAGAGCTACCTCAGATCTTGTCAGTCTTGTTTAGTATGTGTATATGTTACTGTACTCTTATATGTCCTTGTTATTCTCTGTAGTTATATGTGATATTCTCTGTAGCTGTATGTGATATATGCACTTGTTACCGTGTTATAGAGGTATCTCAGATCTTGTCAGTCTTGTTTAGTATATGTATATGTTACTGCACTGTTATATGTCCTTGCTATTCTCTGCAGCTGTATGTGATATATGCACTTGGTGCCAGTGTTCTAGGGGTATCTCAGATCTTGTCAGTCTTGTTTCGTATGTGTATATGTTACTGTACTGTTATAAGTCCTTGTTATTCCCTGTAGCTGTATGCAATCTATGCACTTGGTACCAGTGTTACTGAGTTATCTCAGATGTTGTCAGTCTTGTTTAGTATATGTATATGTTACTGCACTGTTATATGTCCTTGCTATTCTCTGCAGTTGTATGTGATATATGCACTTGTTACCAGTGTTATAGAGGTATCCCAGATCTTGTCAGTCTTGTTTAGTATGTGTATATTTTACAGTACTGTTATATGTCCTTGTTATTCTATGTAGCTGTATGTGATATTCTCTGTAGCTGTATGTGATATATGTACTTGGTACCAGTGTTATAGAGGTACCTCAGATGTTGTCAGTCTTGTTTAGTATGTGTATATGTTACTGTACTGTTATATGTCCTTGTTATTCTCTGTAGCTGTATGTGATATTCCCTGTAGCTGTATGTGATATATGCACTTGGTACCAGTGTTATAGAGGTATCTCAGATCTTGTCAGTCTTGTTTAGTATATGTATATGTTACTGCACTGTTATATGTCCTTGCTATTCTCTGCAGTTGTATGTGATATATGCACTTGTTACCGTGTTATAGAGGTATCTCAGATCTTGTCAGTCTTGTTTAGTATGTGTATATGTTACTGTACTGTTATATGTCCTTGTTATTCTCTGTATCTGTATGTGATAATTTCTGTAGCTGTATGTGATATATGCACTTGGTACCAGTGTTATAGAGGTACCTCAGATGTTGTCAGTCTTGTTTAGTATGTGTATATGTTACTGTACTGTTATATGTCCTTGTTATTCTCTGTATCTGTATGTGATAATCTCTGTAGCTGTATGTGATATATGCACTTGGTACCAGTGTTATAGGGGTATCTCAGATGTTGTCAGTCTTGTTTAGTATGTGTATATGTTACTGCACTGTTATATGTCCTTGTTATACTCTATAGTTGTATGTGATATTCTCTGTAGCTGTATGTGATATATGCACTTGGTACCAGTGTTATAGAGGTACCTCAGATGTTGTCAGTCTTGTTTAGTATGTGTATATGTTACTGTACTGTTATATGTCCTTGCTATTCTCTGTAGCTGTATGTGATATATGCACTTGGTACCAGTGTTATAGAGGTACCTCAGATCTTGTCAGTCTTGTTTAGTATATGTATATGTTACTGTACTGTTATATGTCCTTGTTATTCTATGTAGTTGTATGTGATATATGCACTTGGTACCAGTGTTATAGAGGTATCTCAGATGTTGTCAGTCTTGTTTAGTATATGTATATGTTACTGTACTGCTATAAGTCCTTGTTATTCTCTGTAGCTGTATGTGATATATGCACTTGGTACCAGTGTTATAGAGGTACCTCAGATCTTGTCAGTCTTGTTTAGTATGTGTATATGTTACTGTACTCTTATATGTCCATGTTATTCTCTGTAGTTGTATGTGATATATGCACTTGGTACCAGTGTTACTGAGGTATCTCAGATGTTGTCAGTCTTGTTTAGTACATGTATATGTTACTGTACTGTTATATGTCCTTGTTATTTTCTGTAGCTGTATGTGATATATGCACCTGGTGTCAGTATTATAGAGGTATCTCAGATCTTATCAGTCTTGTTTAGTATATGTATATGTTACGGCACTGTTATATGTCCTTGCTATTCTCTGCAGCTGTATGTGATATATGCACTTGGTGCCAGTGTTCTAGGGGTATCTCAGATTTTGTCAGTCTTGTTTCGTATGTGTATATGTTACTGTACTGTTATATGTCCTTGTTATTCTCTGTAGCTGTATGTGATATATGCACTTGGTACCAGTGTTACTGAGTTATCTCAGATGTTGTCAGTCTTGTTTAGTATATGTATATGTTACTGCACTGTTATATGTCCTTGCTATTCTCTGCAGTTGTATGTGATATATGCACTTGTTACCAGTGTTATAGAGGTATCCCAGATCTTGTCAGTCTTGTTTAGTATGTGTATATTTTACAGTACTGTTATATGTCCTTGTTATTCTATGTAGCTGTATGTGATATTCTCTGTAGCTGTATGTGATATATGTACTTGGTACCAGTGTTATAGAGGTACCTCAGATGTTGTCAGTCTTGTTTAGTATGTGTATATGTTACTGTACTGTTATATGTCCTTGTTATTCTCTGTAGCTGTATGTGATATTCCCTGTAGCTGTATGTGATATATGCACTTGGTACCAGTGTTACTGAGGTATCTCAGATCTTGTCAGTCTTGTTTAGGATGTGTATATGTTACTGTACTGTTATATGTCCTTGTTATTCTCTGTATCTGTATGTGATAATCTCTGTAGCTGTATGTGATATATGCACTTGGTACCAGTGTTATAGAGGTATCTCAAATCTTGTCAGTCTTGTTTAGTATATGTATATGTTACTGTACTGTTATATGCCCTTGTTATTCTCTGTAGTTGTATGTGATATATGCACTTGGTACCAGTGTTATAGAGGTATCTCAGATCTTGTCAGTCTTGTTTAGTATGTGTATATGTTACTGTACTGTTATATGTCCTTGTTATTCTCTGTAGCTGTATGTGATATATGCACTTGGTACCAGTGTTATAGAGGTATCTCAGATGTTGTCAGTCTTGTTTAGTATATGTATATGTTACTGTACTGTTATATGTCCTTGTTATTCTCTGTAGCTGTATGTGATATTCTCTGTAGCTGTATGTGATATATGCACTTGGTACCAGTGTTATAGAGGTATCTCAGATCTTGTCAGTCTTGTTTAGTATATGTATATGTTACTGTACTGTTATATGTCCTTGTTATTCTCTGTAGCTGTATGTGATACTCTCTGTAGCTGTATGTGATATATGCACTTGGTACCAGTGTTACTGAGGTATCTCAGATGTTGTCAGTCTTGTTTAGTATATGTATATGTTACTGTACTGTTATATGTCCTTGTTATTCTCTGTAGTTGTATGTGATATATGCACTTGGTACCAGTGTTATAGAGGTATCTCAGATGTTGTCAGTCTTGTTTAGTATGTGTATATGTTACTGTACTGTTATATGTCCTTGTTATTCTATGTAGTTGTATGTGATATTCACTGTAGCTGTATGTGATATATGCACTTGGTACCAGTGTTATAGAGGTATCTCAGATCTTGTCAGTCTTGTTTAGTATGTGTATATGTTACTGTACTGTTATATGTCCTTGTTATACTCTATAGTTGTATGTGATATTCTCTGTAGCTGTATGTGATATATGCACTTGGTACCAGTGTTATAGAGGTATCTCAGATGTTGTCAGTCTTGTTTAGTAGGTGTATATGTTACTGTACTGTTATATGTCCTTGCTATTCTCTGTAGCTGTATGTGATATATGCACTTGGTACCAGTGTTATAGAGGTACCTCAGATCTTGTCAGTCTTGTTTAGTATATGTATATGTTACTGTACTGTTATATGTCCTTGTTATTCTATGTAGTTGTATGTGATATATGCACTTGGTACCAGTGTTATAGAGGTATCTCAGATGTTGTCAGTCTTGTTTAGTATATGTATATGTTACTGTACTGCTATAAGTCCTTGTTATTCTCTGTAGCTGTATGTGATATTCTCTGTAGTTGTATGTGATATATGCACTTGGTACCAGTGTTACTGAGGTATCTCAGATGTTGTCAGTCTTGTTTAGTACATGTATATGTTACTGTACTGTTATATGTCCTTGGTATTCTCTGTAGTTGTATGTGATATTCTCTGTAGCTGTATGTGATATCTGCACTTGGTACCAGTGTTACTGAGGTATCTCAGATGTTGTCAGTCTTGTTTAGTATGTGTATATGTTACTGTACTGTTATATGTCCTTGTTATTCTCTGTAGTTGTATGTGATATTCTCTGTAGTTGTATGTGATATATGCACTTGGTACCATTGTTATAGAGGTATCTCAGATCTTGTCAGTCTTGTTTAGTGTATGTATATTTTACTGTACTGTTATATGTCCTTGTTATTCTCTGTAGTTGTATGTGATATTCTCTGTAGTTGTATGTGATATATGCACTTGGTACCAGTGTTATAGAGGTATCTCAGATCTTGTCAGTCTTGTTTAGTATATGTATATGTTACTGTACTGTTATATGTCCTTGTTATTCTATGTAGCTGTATGTGATATTCTATGTAGCTGTATGTGATATATGCACTTGGTACCAGTGTTATAGAGGTACCTCAGATGTTGTCAGTCTTGTTTAGTATATGTATATGTTACTGTACTGTTATATGTCCTTGTTATTCTCTGTAGTTGTATGTGATATTCTCTGTAGCTGTATGTGATATATGCACTTGGTACCAGTGTTATAGAGGTATCTCAGATGTTGTCAGTCTTGTTTAGTATATGTATATGTTACTGTACTGTTATATGTCCTTGTTATTCTCTGTAGCTGTATGTGATATATGCACTTGGTACCAGTGTTATAGAGGTACCTCAGATCTTGTCAGTCTTGTTTAGTATATGTATATGTTACTGTACTGTTATATGTCCTTGTTATTCTCTGTAGCTGTATGTGATATTCTCTGTAGTTGTATGTGATATATGCACTTGGTACCAGTGTTATAGAGGTATCTCAGATCTTGTCAGTCTTGTTTAGTATATGTATATGGTACTGTACTGTTATATGTCCTTGTTATTCTATGTAGCTGTATGTGATATTCTCTGTAGTTGTATGTGATATATGCACTTGTTACCAGTGTTATAGAGGTATCCCAGATCTTGTCAGTCTTGTTTAGTATGTGTATATTTTACAGTACTGTTATATGTCCTTGTTATTCTATGTAGCTGTATGTGATATTCTCTGTAGCTGTATGTGATATATGCACTTGGTACCAGTGTTATAGAGGTACCTCAGATGTTGTCAGTCTTGTTTAGTATGTGTATATGTTACTGTACTGTTACATGTCCTTGTTATTCTCTGTAGCTGTATGTGATATTCCCTGTAGCTGTATGTGATATATGCACTTGGTACCAGTGTTATAGTGGTATCTCAGATGTTGTCAGTCTTGTTTAGTATATGTATATGTTACTGCACTGTTATATGTCCTTGCTATTCTCTGCAGTTGTATGTGATATATGCACTTGTTACCGTGTAATAGAGGTATCTCAGATCTTGTCAGTCTTGTTTAGTATGTGTATATGTTACTGTACTGTTATATGTCCTTGTTATTCTCTGTATCTGTATGTGATAATCTCTGTAGCTGTATGTGATATATGCACTTGGTACCAGTGTTATAGAGGTATCTCAGATGTTGTCAGTCTTGTTTAGTATGTGTATATGTTACTGTACTGTTATATGTCCTTGTTATTCTCTGTATCTGTATGTGATAATCTCTGTAGCTGTATGTGATATATGTACTTGGTACCAGTGTTACTGAGGTATCTCAGATGTTGTCAGTCTTGTTTAGTATATGTATATGTTACTGCACTGTTATATGTCCTTGTTATACTCTATAGTTGTATGTGATATTCTCTGTAGCTGTATGTGATATATGCACTTGGTACCAGTGTTATAGAGGTACCTCAGATGTTGTCAGTCTTGTTTAGTATGTGTATATGTTACTGTACTGTTATATGTCCTTGTTATTCTCTGTATCTGTATGTGATAATCTCTGTAGCTGTATGTGATATATGCACTTGGTACCAGTGTTATAGAGGTATCTCAGATGTTGTCAGTCTTGTTTAGTATATGTATATGTTACTGTACTGTTATATGTCCTTGCTATTCTCTGTAGCTGTATGTGATATATGCACTTGGTACCAGTGTTATAGAGGTATCTCAGATGTTGTCAGTCTTGTTTAGTATGTGTATATGTTACTGCACTGTTATATGTCCTTGTTATACTCTATAGTTGTATGTGATATTCTCTGTAGCTGTATGTGATATATGCACTTGGTACCAGTGTTATAGAGGTACCTCAGATCTTGTCAGTCTTGTTTAGTATATGTATATGTTACTGTACTGTTATATGTCCTTGTTATTCTATGTAGTTGTATGTGATATATGCACTTGGTACCAGTGTTATAGAGGTATCTCAGATGTTGTCAGTCTTGTTTAGTATGTGTATATGTTACTGCACTGTTATATGTCCTTGTTATACTCTATAGTTGTATGTGATATTCTCTGTAGCTGTATGTGATATATGCACTTGGTACCAGTGTTATAGAGGTATCTCAGATGTTGTCAGTCTTGTTTAGTATATGTATATGTTACTGCACTATTATATGTCCTTGTTATACTCTGTAGTTGTATGTGATATATGCACTTGGTACCAGTGTTACTGAGGTATCTCAGATGTTGTCAGTCTTGTTTAGTATATGTATATGTTACTGTACTGTTATATGTCCTTGTTATTTTCTGTAGCTGTATGTGATATATGCACCTGGTGTCAGTATTATAGAGGTATCTCAGATCTTATCAGTCTTGTTTAGTATATGTATATGTTACGGCACTGTTATATGTCCTTGCTATTCTCTGCAGCTGTATGTGATATATGCACTTGGTGCCAGTGTTCTAGGGGTATCTCAGATCTTGTCAGTCTTGTTTCGTATGTGTATATGTTACTGTACTGTTATAAGTCCTTGTTATTCCCTGTAGCTGTATGCAATCTATGCACTTGGTACCAGTGTTACTGAGTTATCTCAGATGTTGTCAGTCTTGTTTAGTATATGTATATGTTACTGCACTGTTATATGTCCTTGCTATTCTCTGCAGTTGTATGTGATATATGCACTTGTTACCAGTGTTATAGAGGTATCCCAGATCTTGTCAGTCTTGTTTAGTATGTGTATATTTTACAGTACTGTTATATGTCCTTATTATTCTATGTAGCTGTATGTGATATTCTCTGTAGCTGTATGTGATATATGTACTTGGTACCAGTGTTATAGAGGTACCTCAGATGTTGTCAGTCTTGTTTAGTATGTGTATATGTTACTGTACTGTTACATGTCCTTGTTATTCTCTGTAGCTGTATGTGATATTCCCTGTAGCTGTATGTGATATATGCACTTGGTACCAGTGTTATAGTGGTATCTCAGATCTTGTCAGTCTTGTTTAGTATATGTATATGTTACTGCACTGTTATATGTCCTTGCTATTCTCTGCAGTTGTATGTGATATATGCACTTGTTACCGTGTTATAGAGGTATCTCAGATCTTGTCAGTCTTGTTTAGTATGTGTATATGTTACTGTACTGTTATATGTCCTTGTTATTCTCTGTAGTTGTATGTGATATATGCACTTGCTACCAGTGTTATAGAGGTATCTCAGATGTTGTCAGTCTTGTTTTGTATGTGTATATATTACTGTACTGTTATATGTCCTTGCTATTCTCTGTAGCTGTATGTGATATATGCACTTGGTACCAGTGTTATAGAGGTATCTCAGATGTTGTCAGTCTTGTTTAGTAGGTGTATATGTTACTGTACTGTTATATGTCCTTGCTATTCTCTGTAGCTGTATGTGATATATGCACTTGGTACCAGTGTTATAGAGGTACCTCAGATCTTGTCAGTCTTGTTTAGTATATGTATATGTTACTGTACTGTTATATGTCCTTGTTATTCTATGTAGTTGTATGTGATATATGCACTTGGTACCAGTGTTATAGAGGTATCTCAGATGTTGTCAGTCTTGTTTAGTATATGTATATGTTACTGTACTGCTATAAGTCCTTGTTATTCTCTGTAGCTGTATGTGATATATGCACTTGGTACCAGTGTTATAGAGGTACCTCAGATCTTGTCAGTCTTGTTTAGTATGTGTATATGTTACTGCACTGTTATATGTCCTTGTTATTTTCTGTAGCTGTATGTGATATATGCACTTGGTACCAGTGTTATAGAGGTATCTCAGATGTTGTCAGTCTTGTTTAGTATGTGTATATGTTACTGCTCTGTTATATGTCCTTGTTATACTCTATAGTTGTATGTGATATTCTCTGTAGCTGTATGTGATATATGCACTTGGTACCAGTGTTATAGAGGTACCTCAGATGTTGTCAGTCTTGTTTAGTATATGTATATGTTACTGTACTGTTATATGTCCTTGTTATTCTCTGTAGCTGTATGTGATATCTGCACTTGGTACCAGTGTTACTGAGGTATCTCAGATGTTGTCAGTCTTGTTTAGTATGTGTATATGTTACTGTACTGTTATATGTCCTTGTTATTCTCTGTAGTTGTATGTGATATTCACTGTAGCTGTATGTGATATATGCACTTGGTACCAGTGTTATAGAGGTATCTCAGATGTTGTCAGTCTTGTTTAGTATGTGTATATGTTACTGCACTGTTATATGTCCTTGGTATTCTCTGTAGTTGTATGTGATATTCTCTGTAGCTGTATGTGATATCTGCACTTGGTACCAGTGTTACTGAGGTATCTCAGATGTTGTCAGTCTTGTTTAGTGTGTGTATATGTTACTGTACTGTTATATGTCCTTGTTATTCTCTGTAGTTGTATGTGATATTCTCTGTAGTTGTATGTGATATATGCACTTGGTACCATTGTTATAGAGGTATCTCAGATCTTGTCAGTCTTGTTTAGTGTATGTATATTTTACTGTACTGTTATATGTCCTTGTTATTCTCTGTAGTTGTATGTGATATTCTCTGTAGCTGTATGTGATATATGCACTTGGTACCAGTGTTATAGGGGTATCTCAGATGTTGTCAGTCTTGTTTAGTATATGTATATGTTACTGTACTGTTATAAGTCCTTGTTATTCTCTGTAGTTGTATGTGATATATACACTTGGTACTAGTGTTATAGAGGTACCTCAGATGTTGTCAGTCTTGTTTAGTATGTGTATATGTTACTGTACTGTTATATGTCCTTGTTATTCTCTGTAGTTGTATGTGATATATGCACTTGGTACCAGTGTTATAGAGGTACCTCAGATGTTGTCAGTCTTGTTTAGTATATGTATGTGTTACTGTACTGTTATATGTCCTTGTTATTCTATGTAGCTGTATGTGATATATGCACTTGGTACCAGTGTTATAGAGGTACCTCAGATCTTGTCAGTCTTGTTTAGTATATGTAAATGTTACTGTACTGTTATATGTCCTTGCTATTCTCTGTAGCTGTATGTGATATTCTCTGTAGTTGTATGTGATATATGCACTTGGTACCAGTGTTATAGAGGTATCTCAGATCTTGTCAGTCTTGTTTAGTATATGTATATGGTACTGTACTGTTATATGTCTTTGTTATTCTATGTAGCTGTATGTGATATTCTCTGTAGTTGTATGTGATATATGCACTTGGTACCAGTGTTATAGAGGTATCTCAGATGTTGTCAGTCTTGTTTAGTATAAGTATATGTTACTGCACTGTTATATGTCCTTGTTATTCTATGTAGCTGTATGTGATATTCTCTGTAGTTGTATGTGATATATGCACTTGGTACCAGTGTTATAGTGGTATCTCAGATCTTGTCAGTCTTGTTTAGTATGTGTATATTTTACTGTACTGTTATATGTCCTTGTTATTCTCTGTAGTTGTATGTGACATATGCACTTGGAACCAAAGCAACGTAATTTCACTTAAATTACACTGTGTGTGGGTCTGAATGACAATAATGTTTACTTTGACTTTGACATTAATTAAGAATAAGAAAATATCTTGAAGTATATTCCCTGTTTCTTTCCCTAATCATTATGATGAATGAATGTATATTATTACATTGTGTTTCTTTATACAAATGCATCTTTTTTTCTGAGATTTCCCCCTCTGCCTGCCAACCATCAAGTCTCTCCACAATCCAACATCACTATGTCTAAAGGAGCTGTCGGAGAAATGACTCCACTCGCAAGTGGTTTAGGTACGGTGGAGGAAATTTAAGTGAACAAGCTTAAAGAATGATAAATCATTCAATAAACAGCACATGAATCGATCAGGATGCAAAATAAAAGTCACTAAAACTGTAAACCTAGATAAAAGGATGCACAATGTATCTCTTAAGAGACTAAATAACTTCTTGAAAGAGGTCTAACATCCATTACATATTGTAGCTCAGCTTGCATTTGCCAGTATTAATAATTATACGCATTAGTATGGTTGCAGTGGTGCTGCAAAATTAACCTGTACTTTATATAGGTACGTACTTAAGGCCCACCTACCTGGTGCACCACCTAGTGAGGAAAAGTGCTGTTTTCTCAGTCAAATTAATATTAAGAGGTTAAAAGAGGCACTCACATCCATGTAGAAACCAGAATGAGGGGCAAGAATACATTCTGATTGGTTCTTACCACAAAATTCCATTAGTGGCAGATGGTGTTTTGATACACACACACACACACACACACACACACACACACACACACACACACACACACACATGCACTCTGTCTCCATTATAAATCAATCCATTTAAGAGACAGAAGTTCTGCAACTCTGGAAGGAAACACTGCTTCTACTTTAGGACAAACACGTATAACTGTTGAACTGGGCAGTTGCTGGCCCATCTCTATCCTAAGACCACTGGACAAAATATTGGAATAACTGGTTCATTTGCATTTATGAAATTTCTTGAAAATCTATGGAGTTTTACTCTGAACATGATTTTCAGAAGGGTTATGAAACCTGTTAGGCATTAATTATAACAGTAAATATGATTCCATGCAAAATGGACTAGGAGCTAATCACAGACCCTCTTCCTGAAACTTAAACACAATGGATCATATAAAGTTCTTTGCAGGCCTAGATGAATGCGTGTTTCATTGGTTCAGGATCTGTCTTCATACCAACAACAGAAAACAAAATGGGGCCTTATTCTACTTGTTAGTTAATATGTGTACCATAGTGGTGGTTGGTTACCTAACTTCATTATATTTGTCACTACTGAGTAACAAAAGTGATAGAGCTACATCTTCCAACAAAACTATGCAGTTCCTTATAAACTGCACCTGCTGTAGGAAAGATGAGGATTATCTAGTGTGGGGCTTTGCTACCAGTGAGTATTTGACTAATACCAGTGGTCTGCTTCTTACTACAGAAAAAGTTAAAACAGCCTTTTTCAGAATGTTATCCTCACCAGAGTGCCCTGCTAACACTGGCAACTACTACAGCAACAATGTCAAGAATGTGGGTTACAAGAGAAATTACTTTTGAATGGTAAGGCTTGCTCCTTAGGATAAAACCCAAGAGAGACAGTGACCTGGCCACCATGCAAAGAAAGAGCAAAAAAACAAGTCAAAGAAGCATGCATGAGCCTGTACACAGGAGCATTGCACATAGGGATGAGTACATGAGGGGCGGCAATGAAAGGTAGGGCATATGAGAAAATATGTACCCCTGATACATGAAGCAAGTGCCTAGTGTATCTGAGTCTTGTTCCTACAGGGGAAGGAATGGGAAAAGGGGGCCAAGGCAGATGTGACCTCCTAAAGGACTCACAAGAACTAGATATGTGAATAAGAAGTACAAAAACATAGAAGTGCAAATAAAATCCCTGTGTTGATTAATTCTGCTGCAACAGTACTAGAAGATCATAACTTATAAAGAGCAGTGTTCAGTATTCATTATTGCCAGTGTTGTATCTGTATCTTGGTATGAAAAATATGTATTGTCGTGATAGTTAAGTAAAGAGGTGCACCCAGACCATTCAAAGCTATAAAGAAGGCTTCCATCATCGCCAGGTCATATGACTCACTATCCCTTTAGTAATAATTGTAAGGGAATGTTAGCATTATTCACATACTGCTGTTTGTGACATCCCCTTTTATTTTGAAAAAATATGCCTACTCTGTACAACGCATTTAATTATTTACATTTATACTAACTCTGAGAATCATGGTCATGTGATTATCACTGAACAATATTAACACCACAAAGATAAATATATATGTGCATAAGTATATATACACACACGCATGTACAAATACATGCACACACACTGGACTATGTAGTTCTGATATTTGACTGAATGTTTTCATTAATTGACTATAGCTGCAAAGTTGTTGGTAGTATCATGTTACAGAACTTGAGAGCTGGTACTGTAATAACTAGATGTTTCAGCAATTTAAAGCTCTTCTCTTGCTTTAATGACCACAATATATGGCATTATGCACTAGTAGCTTCACTAGTAGTACTGTGACATTTGACAAATAAATAATAATCTGCAAAGTGTCTAAGAAATGCATAAGAGGTGATTCATTAGTAGGGCTTGACATATGCACCAAAAACTTTGTCTTTATCTTCACCTGGATATAGATAATTTTCAGTCAAATCAGGATTCATGCATTAAAGAGAAGTCTCACAAATTTGGCATTTAGCCCTGTTAAGTTTCAAACCTTGAGACTTCAATTTCTTAAATAACTTTTCTAGATGCATATCATGTTTGATTTGTAGTACCCCAGACTAGAATAGCATCAGTTATACTTAACTACTGCATAAACACTTCAGGAACTGATGAAATCCCAACAGTTAGTCTTAAGAATCTTTAATAGTCCAGTGGTCTACTGAAATTTCCAAGTTTAGAAATGGGTTAATTTAATAGGATTTGCCAAACCCCTACTTTACATGAAGTACAGAAAAGCATATAACATTTGACATAGCTGTTGCTACCTCTGTTGCTACATCTTCAGTAGTTGTTACTAGTTTCCACCTTGGATATTTTAGAGGACCATGTGTGTTTTCATTTTTATTCTTAACATTTTTAGTATATTTAGGCTATATGTCTGCCTCATTCATCATTTTCACTTGCAGAAGTTATTTTGCAACTTCCAACAACTCAGTCATGTTTTAATTTGATATTAGGCAGTTTACTCACTTTACACCCATCTGTGGCCGTTTTCAGTGCTAAATCTAATTTCTAGTCTGCTCTGTAGCTAATTTATGATTTCACACCCAGTTCTGTCAGGCTACAGAAACAAGCAATGCAATGTGAAATGTGAATTTGTGTGACAAATGGTGGCATATACAGGGCAGGGCCAAGTCAGAGTCACATCTTTAGTGGTTGTACTTGGATGCTAAATATATTGGCCAGCATATCTTGTAAATGAGTGTGCAAGATGATGAAAATCAGCAACTTTATTATATTGAAGATGACATTAAATGTAAATGAGAGTAAACAAGATGGTATAGCAATTCAGAAATGTATGAAAAGTGTGTGATGTGTAGCTGTACACCATAAAATCATAATGAACAGAGCGCAAAAAAATCATGTTGGGGGTAGCAGCGGGTTTAGCACAAGCATACATGTTTGAGGCCATCCTGGAACCCAGTAGTCATCGAGGTGTGCATTGTCACTTGCCATGTTGTAGAAAGATCCAGCATCATATGACATTCCATCCCTTTGACACAGAAACAGTGAACTGCTACTATGTGGAGAGAAACACAATCCACTGGTACAGATATGTTGCCTACACATGCTGGCTGATAGAATGTGTGGAATACCCATTCATGTTGTGTTGCACTGAGAAGCCTGACCTCAGAGACCTTCCAGTGACCAGCAAGGGACAAGCTGAGAGCATCCCCAGTATCTGTTATGAGACTATTACACTAGTTTCTTGATACCATGATACAGCACATGGAGCATATCTGGTTCCAAGAAATCATATAGGTAAAGAAAAAAAAAACACTACACAAACATTATGATTTAGCCCATTTCCCTGAGGAAGTGGGAGTCATCAACTGCAACCTCATCACCATCAAGGCCCCACCTAGAACAAAAGGGTAAGGGTATATCAACCATAAGAGATTTGACTCCATTGACTATATATACTATAAGACTAATACTGTCCTAAATGCTATAGCCCTATAATGCATATTAATTACACAACAATAACAAAGGGTAACATACCATAAAAGGTAGTTGAAACCCCCCAACTCAAAAAAATAAAATTTTACCACTTGATGGTGTAAACCCCAATCTATACTACAACTTGTACTAAAAATTGTTTGCTTTTTCTTAGGTTTAAAATTGGAACCTTCAAATACTTCATCTAGTGAGGCTTCTCAATTTTAAAATACAGGCTATCGAAATAACTGTTTGTTATTGTTGTGTAATTAATATGTGTTATAGGGCTATAACATTTAGGACAGTATTGGTTATAATTTATTATTACTATTATTAACTTTCAAGTTAGTACCAATATTACATTCTTAATATTAAATAGGTAGTGAATTACAGTACATAAAATTACTAGTAATTTTATATGTACTGTGACACACACTACTTATATGTTTTATAAACTGCTATGCCTTTTAGAAGGTTTATTTATCTATTTAACTAGTGTATTTGTTAATTACTATAGTGAGTGTGTGTATTTTTGATTGGCTAATCCTCTGTGAGGAGGGAAATGTATGTGCTTTTAAACAATGGAGTTTGTTACTTGATTTTGTCTGAAGAAGTCCGGCCACTTGACCGGACGAAAAGTGCTTCACATTACTGTTTTTCTTGTTTTATTAAACATTTTAGTGTTTTAGTGCCTCCTTCGTCTTTATTCAAAATGTACTTGTTTGTTCCTTTTGTTTCACAGTTAAAGGGGATCACCATGAACATCATTTAGAAAATGCAAATGCAAAGTACATTATTTGTATCAAAAAGTTTTAAACGAGGTGAGACATTAGCTGCAGTGTGCAAGAAAGGATGGTTTCATCAGGATTAGTTGTAATTCATGGTTGCAGGTGCACAAAGATCTGAAGCACAATGTTACATGTTACTTAGCCAGCATCTGTAAACAAGTACATGAATTATCTCTAAGCATATGATCTGTGATCTATGATTTCTACCTGAACTTAACTGCATTGTCAGCTTGTCTGATATTACCTGGGATATTATTCCAGCAGGTCGGTGCAAGTTTCCTAAAAACTCTTTCAGTAATGGATTAGTTAATGAAATTCCTTCAGAGTTTGACAGAGGGTAGGACTGTTCCCCGAGAGCCAGCTTGTATTGCAGAAATGGGCAGTATTTGTCATGCAGTAATTTAAATGTAAATACATTTAGGAATAGTGATGCTCTCAGTGTGATGGGAAGCCACTTGTATTTAGTTAGTGTGATGCAGCGATGTTAAGTTCTACTGTCCAGATGAATAACTTTCAGTATTATGTTTCCTGTTGTCCGATGTAAAGAAATGTTCTGAGGAGGGAGCAGGGTGGTGAAGAGGAAGCCTTAGCAATTGTTTGTTTTCATCTGGCTAAAGAAGATCAGAAATTCTGAATGCAATTTTAATCTGAGTCAGTACTTTGCTAATTGATACTTCTCTGCATGTACTAAATGATAAAGAATTGTCTAAAGTGACTGGAAGTGGTATATTACTGTGCAGAGCCAGATCATGTTCACATAGGGCCTTAGGCATAATAATGGACTGGAGTCCCCTAGCCATAACAATATTCCATTACTTGTTTGTCTCTCCTCAGTTGCCATAAAACACTGTTCAAACCTAACAGAGGGCATAGTATTTTCTTCTTTACTTTTACAACGACCACAGAGATTTGGATTTAATTTAAAACTTTTACTTCATAATTTACAGCAAAAACTGACTGCCATTTGCTAAACAAAACAAAACAGTCCCACACTGAAAAAAGAATTAATGTGAGCAACAATAAACCCCACTTCCTTTGAAAGTCACATTTATTGAAAATGCATTTGGCCACCCATTAAACTAAGAAAAGAAGTGCTGGGGACAGACAGCTTATACTGAAGCACTAGTGACTGTGCAAAGGGTGCAGGAATTCAAAAGACAAATGTGTAACACAAGTGCTCGTTTTCTGGGAGTGGCCTTAGGTCAACTGGTGCCCTAGGCAAAAGGGCTCCATGGCGCCCCCCACCACACCATCTGGTGCCCCCATCCTAGTCTACCTACACCAAATAAATACTGGAAAAGTGCCCCTACTAGAGCGGCGCCCTAGGCGGCCGCCTAGTTGGCCTATGCCTAAGGCCGGCCATGTGATTCTGTCAGAGTCACAGTAGACAAAGGAAGGATGAGGGACTCAAACCTTGCACTACAGGATGTAGCTCTTTAATAGCTCATAGCCTTACTCTTTTGCAGTAAAGTGCCAGACAAATTGCTGCATCCAAACATGGTACTTCCACCACCTGCATATCTGGAAAAAAAAAGTTAAATCAAAAATGTACTCAGAGTTAAAATATTAACACTAAACTTCTAAACTTAACTTCATGCATGCTGTCAAATTTATCTATAGCAGAATAATAAATGCACTGTCAATAAAACAAGGGAGCCAAGGATTGTACCTAAAGAACATGGCTCATATATTAATACTTCCGTTTTGTTTTGTTTTTTTGTTTGTTTTTTTAACCGCTGATTCTTACCTTTACATCATAACTACTCTGGGATGTAGAAACTAAGTATTTATACACAAATAGACAACCAGACAGTCAGACACACACAGAGACAGAAACATACAGATGTGACCATCAATTACAGCTCTTGTTTTACTGTGTATACCTCCGATGTTTGCTTCAAATCAACTGAATGAACACGTACATAAATAATGACCTAGATGTGCATTTTAACTTGCTTCTGTAAGGACAATACAGTGCAACCCATGGTACCACCTATGTTCTCCCAATGTCTTAGCTCAAGAGTCAGAGTTACAGACCCCAAATCAGGAATAGATTTTAAATATTGATCTTATATACTTAGAAAGTTGCTAGTATAACATGTTCTGCATTAGCAAACATATTCTAAAGGGGTCTATATTAGATCACCGAACGCTTAAAAAAGCGTATAACATGTTCTGCATTACCAAACATATTCTAAAGGGGTTTATATTAGATCACCGAATGCTTAAAAAAGTGAACGGTGATTAATCAACCTTATGTAAGCGAAAGTTTACAATTTCGAACTGTCAGAACAGCAATTTTTTTTCCGAGGGAAAAAAATCGCTCTTCCAACAACAATAAAAAAAATAAATAAAACACTTTAAACATTACATTAAGTGGGGGGCTTCACCCCCACACCCCCCTACTTAAATATACTAACTCTGAGACAGCATTACAGTGCCGAAAATGGCAAAGTACTGAAGCGGGCAAGCAAATTCTTTCCAAGGGAAAGAATTTGCTTAACAGCCACTTTGATATTTTGCCGTTTCAGGCTTTTGAGCTCAACCAAGACGCATTTGAAAGAATGCGTCTTCGGTCTTCTAATAGGGAACCTTCTAAAGGGTATGAAGTCTGAAACTCACATGTTTGTCATTATAGAGAGATTGCAATACACTGCACTTTATCAGACAGCCACAATTTTTATGAGGAACAAATCAGGAAAGTTAAGAACTATGCCCACTGGTACACACACACACACACACACACACACACACACACACACACACACATCAATTATAGCCACTTATTTGACTGTACACCTCAGATATCTGCCTGAGATCAAGCCAAATACTAAATTAATAAATAATAGCTCATAAATGAATCTTAGTTCACTGTTGTCAGAACCATACAGTGCAACCCATTGCAACTGCCCTCTCATAGGTTCATAGGTTCATAGGTTCATACTAGGCTATCTGCCCGAGGGCATTTACAAGCCTAGCCCATCGTTTTGTGGCTTACGCCACCCCTTTAGTATGGGGAACTATACCCATTATTTTGCTGTGCCTCTGTCGAGCAGTGACACTGAGGTAATCCCTGGGGTATATCTGCGATCTCCCATCCATTGGTCAAGATTTCTCTTGAACAAGGCCAGCGAGGTGCTCTGCCTCACATGTACCGGGATTTTGTTCCACAGCATAGGGAGTCTTTGGGTGATGAATCTATCCCTCCAGCACATCCTATTAATAGCCGTGTCGAGGTTTAAGTCTCCGCCCTTGTGGCTCTGATGGATCTAGATTTTTGAGGTGAAGCATATTCATCAAATCTGGGTTTGACATGGCCTTGTATGTTAGGCAAAGGTCACCTCTGAGCAAGCGTGGCGACTGAATAGAGCTGGAGTTCTTTCAGTCGGGCAGCATAGGACAGATTTTTGAGACCCTTTATCCTTTTGGTGAGGAACTTTTGTGGCCTCTCCAGCTGCTGCAAGTGTCGGGTCAGATACATTCCGAATAGGGCATTGTACTCAATCATTGGTCTGATGAGTGATGAGTAAAGGGAAACTATGACCTCCCTTGATCTAGATGAGAATCAATTCATGATAAGGTGGGCAATGTAGAAGGTCTTCCTAACTACTTTAGCTACATGGGTGTCGAATGACAGACTACTATCAACCTGGGTCCCCAGGTCCCTGATAACTTCTTCTGTGCTCAGTGGATTGCCACCTATTTGGTAGCTAGGGGTAACCTTGTTTTTCGGTATGACTATGCATTTTTTGGCATTTAACTTTAGGCCGTGGCTCTGGCACCAGTTATCCGTTTCTGTGTGACCCTTCTGAAGGATATCTGTGTCAGATGTGTTTTCTACTATGGCGCACAGTTTGCAGTCATCTGCAAACTTTGTCAGCCATAACCCTCCTGTGTTTGCTTGTACTTGGGAAAGTAGATGCCAAACAAGAGTGGGCCCAGGACTGAGCCCTGTGGGACACCACTTGTGACAGGCTTTGAGTCTGACATGGCGCCAGCAACTCTGACCCTGTGGGTTCTGTCACTCAGCCAGTTTGCAACCCATCTTGTGATGTATGGGTTAACATTTAAGCTGATGAGTTTTTCAATGATACCCGAGTGGGGTATTGTATCAAGGCCTTAGCCAGATCGAGGTAGGCTGTATGGACTGCCTTTCCCTCATCAATGGCTTTGGTGACTGTTTCAAAAAGTCAACCAAGTTTAAAAGGCATGATCTGCCTTTGACAAAGCCAAACTAGGTTGGATCCAAAGTCTGCAAATTCCCTATGTCTTTATTTATGAGGTCCATTATGATCCTCTCTATGGCTTTGCAGATAAGGCTTGTCAAGCTAATGGGCCGGTAATTTCCAGGGTCGGTGGAGGCACCGCCTTTGTGAAGTGGGACCACAGTTGCAGTGCGCCACTCCTGGGTATCCAGAGTAAGACTTTGATTAAACAGCTGTCCTAGCTGTGGGTTTAATTCCTCATTGAGTTCGTGGAGCACACAGCCGGGGACACCATCAGGTCCCATGGATGCTGTGTTTTTGCTTTGGAGAGAGCAGTTCTCACTTGGGCTGGAGATGTTTGGGGGCTGCAATCGTTTGGTATAGATATCTCTCCTTTTGGGGAGGGGGAGAAGTTTGCACTGAACCTGTCAGCCAGTATGTTGGCAATGTCTGTAGGATCAGTAATCTTCACATCATTTTGAACTAGTTCTGAGCATATCTGGGAGTTTCCTCCCAGGTTTCTAACATAGCTAAAGAAGGCCCTATGATTGTCTTTTGAGTCTTTAGCTATTTTTCTCTCAAATTTGCTTTGGATGATTTTATGAGAGCTCTTAGTTTTTACTTATAGTGATCAAGGGTGTCTTACCTTTTAAGGATTTTGCTCTATCTTGTAGTAGCTTCCTCCTTTTGTTGTAGAGTTTGTTTATGGCTGGGGTCCACCAGACTGGATGCTTGCCTTTGGTACAAAGAGTCTTTGTTTTGCTTGGGATTGCCTTATCCATGCAGTCCTGCAGGTGCTGGTAGAAGGCATTTGTAAGTGATTCAGCGGCTTGAGTACTGTTTTCCGCCGGCTCGGGGCCTTAAAGGAGACCACACTAGTCTTTAGAAGTGTGAAGTCGGCTTTGAGAAGTTCTTTACTGTGGTCTTTTTATTTCAGGTGGGGTGGGATGAGGACCTCCAGCGAGATTAGTTTGTGATCTGATCTCACCAGTGAGGGGTATACTTCGGTGTTGAACATTGTGCTCCCATGTTCGTGATGATGAGATCAAGTATGTTATCTCCTCTTGTGGGGATGGTGACTAGTTGTTCCATGGCATTTGAGTTTATGAATTCCAGGAACTTTTGGGCTAGGGTGTTTGGGCTTGAGTAGTGTTCCCAGTCTATATTAGGGTAATTGAAGTCACCTAGTATGATGGTGTTTGGTGATACATTTATCCCCTCTAGTGTTTTCAGGAAGGCCATGTGAGGTTCCTGAGTTTGTGAGGGCGGCCTGTAACAAGCTACAATTTGCAGAGCAGTCTTGCCTATGGTTAATTGCACCTGGATGGTTTCCAATGCATCGTGCGTTGCCACCAGTCTTGAGGTGTGGGTGTCCTTGATGAATATGGATACCCCCCTCCTTTCTTGGTATTGTCCGGATTTTGGGGCGGAGCATGATATGAGGTAAAACCTGATAGTGCTGGGGTGCTCTCAGGAGCCTTGAACCAGGTTTCTGTCACAGCACAGACATCGATGTTCTCCATACTGAGAAGGGCCTCCTGCGTGCATCTTGGGATTTAGACTTCTGGCATTGAGCAGCATTACCCTTAGTTTTTCCTTTTTGTGTTCTAGGGTGGTAGGTTTAGAATTTGAGCCTTGCCTAAAAAGGCACTATGGGGTGGCAAGAGCCTTTGCCAATATCCGGAATCCCAGGGGTGACAGGTGCAAGCCGTCCCTTGCGAAGCAGCGTGGCTTGTCCAGCATGTCATCCCAGGCAGACAGACACTGGATCCCCTTTGAATGACACCAGTGTTTAAGCCAATTGTTAAAGCTGATCATCTTATCTCTGTATTGTGGCATCATTCTTGGTGAAGGTAGGATACTGCTCAAGGTCAGGGTCATACCTGCCTGGGCTACATAATCAGAGAGCTCCTCAATGTCTCTTTTCATGTAGTCCAAGGAGGTACGTCTCAGGTCGTTTACACCAGCGTGGACAATGACTGAGTCATATTTGTACCTGCTGTTGAGAGACCTGAGTGCTTGCGTTATGTGGCGGATTCTAGCGCCCGACAGGCAGCTTACTGTGACCTTTTCCTTACTCAGTCTGGTGAGCGGGACGTCAGTGTGTCTGATTATGGAGTCACCAATGACTAGTGTGTCTGGCATTGTGTTTGGCCTTAAGGGCTGTGACTGTTTGACACTCTGACTGTGAGGTCTATGTGTTGCAGGTGTTGTGTTCTGAGGTGGTGGTTGTTTGGGTGTCTGCTTTGGTGGCCTCTGCTGTTTTGGTAGATTTTTGATCAGAGCCTCCGAGTATGTCTTTGTGTGTTTATGTGTATGATTTGAGGTTGTAATGGTACTATGTGAGACTGGGTCTATAGTGTGTGTGGTAACCTTCTCCTCCTGACTGGTCTTGCCAGTCCTATGTTGAGAGAGCTCAGCCTCCAGTTTGGCCGTATAGTTGCATCTCTCGCATGTATTTGTGTTTTGTGGGAGGAGGAGAGGGTTGTCTGTGTACATGAGGCAATTGTAGCATTGCCTCAATATTCCCAGGTTCACCAGCTGAGCAGGAGAGGACACTAGCAACTGATCCTTCGACATGCTAGAAGGATAGACAAAAACTTTAAAAAAGATTCAGGGGCGTGGGTGACGAGAAATGGGGTTGCCTTTTTGGGGTACTATCTATGACAAGAGTGCCGTATCAAGGTAATAAGTACTGTAGGAGCAAGTGCTAGGTTTAACGGATAGAGAATAGTCTACTTGGAGTCAAGTAGAGATGATCTTTTAGTTATAGGATACGCTGATTAGATCAGTAGTATAGTTCGAGGAAGGTAGTTTTAAGGGAAAATTTGGAGAGTGGACTTTAGGTAGCCCGAATAGTTTAAACCTGCTTAACCGGCTGCCCTAGTGTGCAACAGTGGCAGCTCCGCTATCGCTAAATCACGCTAATGTGCGCTAAAGCGTGCTTTATAGCAGGGGGCTGGAAAAGACAGGAAATGACCCAAAATGGCCAATAAACTACAAGTTACTGCCTTAAACCACTCCTCTGAGGACAAACAGGCAGCTCAGTACTCCCTACTCCCACTAGTGAGTAAAGAAACTACCCTTGACCAAACAAGGAAAATGGAGAAAACAGGAACCAAGACAAAGCCCAGGGATCAGCAAAATCTGATCACTGGAACAAACTATTAGAAAAGTATGGAAAACAAGAGTATTTTTATTTGGTTTTTTCAAGTTTTTTTCAGATAGGCAGAAAATACAATAAATGCTGTGTTTTTCGACTAAATGCTATCAAAAGCTAGTACACTTGAGTGTATTAGCCTGTTGTTTAACTTTTAAGCAAAACTTAAACAAGCAAGTGCAATAAACAATTCAAGCTATTAAAAACAGAGACAAAGACCAATAATTAGGAATAGATTTTAAATATTCCTCTTATATATTTAGAAAGTTGTTAGAATAACAAGCTTTGCATTAGCAAGCATTTTCTGAAGGATACTAAGTCAAAAATTCACAATCCTGCTATTATTTAGTGACTGCAATTCACAGCAACTTGTCAAAAATAAAAGTTACACATTTTACAATTAACAGTCCAAAATACCTCTCAACTTCTTTGCTCAGGAATTTTGGACAAAGCTAAAAATAATGAGGGGTCAAGTTTTAAATATTACTTTATCTAAATGTGAACCAGATAAACCCACTGGATAAAGTGTTCCTTTTCAGGGGTGATAGAGCAGCACACTGTTTAAATGACTTGCTCAAAATCACGCATAAAGCAAACAGGGGTGGAAGGATTCAAATACTTTTGATTACAGGAAACAGTGCATTAAAACAAGTCAGAGTCTCAAATGCAAGACAAATCTCATTTACTTCAAAGTTAAAAGAACAACAAGTTTTGCATGGACACACATTTTCTGAACAACTGTGCACCCATAATGACTGACATTACTGGCTGACTAATCAGAAAATGTAGACATTAACAAAGGTCTGGCAGTTGACGCATAGGACTAAGACTTTGAGCTCTAAATTAGATGCTTCTTGAAATCAAGAGCCCAGAGTTTGACTCTTTCTACATACATTTGCCTACTGTGAGACTTTGAACAAGTCACTTAAACAGACACTGCTCCTGAAAAATGGTGTTTACCTGGTTGCTCCCTGAGGTCAAGAGTAGAGGGTTTGACTCTTTCTACATGCATTTGCCTACTGTGTGACTGTGTAAGTCACTTAATCAGACAGTGCTCCTGAAGAGTGGCTTTTACCTAATCTAAAAATATATTAAAAAAAGATAAGGGTATAAATATGAGCTCTTTTTTGTGTGTCACCAGCATTACTGACTGACTCCAGCCCACTAGGAGGTCTTGTACTCCTCATTGAAAAACAGGTAAGGCAGATGAAGGATGTTTGTGGTACATTCTATGAAATGTCTTACACACACACACACACACACACACACACACACACACACACACACACCAGTTCATGCAATGTCCTTCTCCACCTAGGAGAACTTCTACATCTTCTTCTTCTGTTTCACAGCCATCAGGCACTGTAAACATGAGGACAGGTGTATGTTAAACTGTTAGCCTGTTATATACTTCACACCCACTTTACAGCATCCCACCTGTTATATACTTCACACCCACTTTACAGCATCCCACCACAAAGTCTACAATTATGCTACACCTGACCTACAAAGAGTCCCAGGCTACCCGTAAAGGTGCCTGCCATGTGGCAGCAGTCAGTACCCAATCATCAATGTGGCTATACCACACACTATCAAAGAGCACTTATGTACCTGTGAAACATGCCATGATGTCAGACCAGATATCTGCAGCATGACATCTGTCATGTGTGTCATAGACCCACATCATTACAAGCTCAGCCTCCACCACACATGTGGATAGCTACAACATGGATCCCTGCCTCTCGTGTGCAACTCAGAAGGTTCACTCCTCATTTGGTTGAAAAGTTTTTGTAGGCATAAAATATAGAGACTGCCCAAATGAGATAATTTCATATGGTTGAACTGAAGTTTTATATAGTACAGACAAGTAGGAGTGTGCAGGCAAATGAGTGTTAGAAAAAGAAGTGACTTTGAAGATGTGTTAAGACTGCATTATAGCAGTTAGTGTGTATGTACCAGTGTTCACAGGTTAGGGTTAGAGTAGGGGCTAGGTAAGGGGACAAAGTCAGTGTTGCACATGCTTTGGGCTTTGCTTATATTCTGTGCCCTTTTGTTTTATGTAGTGGAACTGTAAGAAAATATTTTTTAGTAATGTAATGAGTAGAGCTGGGGTTAGGGGCAGGGTTATGGTTAGGGTTGGCACACATTCGTAAGCTGGTGCAGGGAGTGGTGTGAAGAATCACCCTAAGCGTTTCCAATTCACAGACTGCTTTATGGCTGTGGTTTCCCTTCATAGGGCCTCATCATGGAAATCGGTCTCATGGACAAAGCTGCATGCTAATGATGCAAGCCAAGGAAATGGCTAATGCTAATTAGCAATGTGCTCTCCCTCAGAAAGGTCCACATTACTCAGCTATGTAAAATGTTACAATAAGAAGAAAAAAAGGTGAATTATTCAAAAGACAGTGGTCATCCATTCACTTCTATTGGAGTACTAGCAGGTAACTGCAGTGAAGCAATGTCAGTAGGGGGGTGTCAGTGAGTATATGTGTAAAGATGTGGGCATGAACGCAGGGCTGCATGAATGTGTGTGTGTACACGTGTGTGTGTGTGTACACGTGTGTGTGTGTGTGTGTGTGTGTGTGTGTGTGTGTGTGTGTGTGTGTGTGTGTGTGTATGTGTGTGTGTGCATGTTACTAATCCAATTTGGGGTTACCCTTTCATGCTGACTAAGTAGGCCTTACATATGTCACTAAGGAATGGTAAAATTGAATGTATCTGCGAACAAGAATGGTCAAATAGTACAAACTTTCAAAGAGGTAAATATGGCAACAAATTCAATAAACTGTCCAATAATCATATATATCACCACAGCATAGTAATGCTGAATTGTGAGGCTTCATCTATCTCACTGAATTCAGCACCTGATTCCTGAAAGTTTTGGGCAAATTAAATAGGAATGCATGCTCAGGCTGTGAGTTATGTATTATGCATTTAATAAAGCAGAATCTGTTTTATTCTTTTGGAGGACTATTGGGAGAGAACTGGGAAATTGTCATTAAGTGTGAATAACCTTCAAGAGAGAGACCATTGTCTGTTGTTTGTCACTACTAGGTCTAACTGGGTGTTAATTCTGGTCTACAATGATTTGAGTTCAGGATATATTGCCATCTGTAAATTACTTTTGTTTGTTTTCTAAAAAGAGGGTCAGCCTTCCTTTAGTATTGTCTATACAGTTTAAATTAAAATCACATACAAAACAATGTATTTTAATTTCTGGGGATTACTGGTAAGCTACTCATGATTCACATGTATGGTAGAACACGAGAACAGGATAGGTGAATATATGCGAGAGGAATATGAAGTTTTACATTTGTATGTGATTAGGAAGATGATTTCTGCTCTCCATTTAAGACTGTGCTTATTGGAGTCTGGTGTGATTCCCAGAAAATCCAGATTTACATGCTTCAGTACCAAATGACTAACCCATTTTGTAATCTCTTGCCTGACTTGTCTGTGCTAAAAGAAAATTGTAATTGTGGTTTTATCCACAAATAAGTAATACAGCATATGTCATGCTTATGTAATTCAAGAAAGACAAAGTAACAATTAGCTTACTGGAATGTATCCAAACATTGAGTAAGGCAAAATAATGCATTTTTAAAGCATTATTGTGAAATAAGCATGGTTATGGTGAATGTGAATCTATTGTGGTTGGAAAGGTCCTAGGTCAAATGAGGTAAGCAGGAGGACTATATGGATACAATGGTTTGGTTTGTGCTTGTTCTTCATTTTTTATATGGATACAATTATGTCATACATTGTTGCATGGTTTTAATTGTACTATCAAGTGCTTAATGTAAGGGGTTACAGTGCTGATGTTTGCTAAGACAGATGGTCCTTACGGTATCCATTTGTATATACATTTGGGTATGCTATTTTTGGTATAGTGCATGTGGAATCATATCTCTTCTCAGTGTTTTGAGTTATTTTCCTTTGACTGATTAATATCAGTAATGTCCTTTAACTACTTTAGACTAAAACTGGGCTGGTTTACATGTCATACAACTGTACTGAAGCACTACTATTTGTCATGTCACTATTCTTGCCATCACAGCATAAATAATTGCAGGTAGAAGTTGGAATTTTTTATGATGTTATTAGTAAGTCAGTGATAGGTTGTCACAGATGTTGGGCTTTTTTGTTGTGGGAGATGCAGAACAGGAAGACTGTGGTGGTGCAGTGGTTAGTGTTGTCACCTCACAGCAAAAGGTTCTCTGGTTCAATTCTTAGCTGGAGTGCCTTCTGTGTGGAGTCTGCAATGTCTTCCCTGTGGGCACATGGGTTTCCTCTGGGTGCTCTGGTTTTCTCCCACATTCCAAAGACATGCAGTAGGTGGATTGGGCACTCAAAATTGGTTGTAGGTGAGAGTGTGTGCAAGAGTGAGTGGTGTGAATGAAATACTGTGGCAGGGCTAGCCACCTGGTGGTGTAAACCTTGGCTTGAGATGATTGTCACTGTGGAAGTAACACCATGTGCAAAATGGGAAAAGGAGCTGAGGATGGATGCAAAATGGGAAGAAGGTGAATTTTATTTTTGTTTTGCACCTCTTTCCTCTTTTCTGTGCTTCTGCAACCTTGAAGTTAGCATATATAGAAAGCATGGCACTGTGGGGCTTTCCTTTACATGGGATATAATGAGCCCCCTCCCAGAATTGCAAAGAGTCTTAGTGTGTGAGATATGATGATGTTCTTTGTTTTTGATTGTTAGAATGTATAATTTAGCATGATTTTGCAATGTTTTGGCAGTAATTAATTGCATTTTGGCTATGTAAGATGTAATTTAATCACACTAAATAAAATAATATCTGTGAAAAAAAATTTGGGCACAGTTTTCCTACATATAACGTTATTAGAATTATTACTTAAAGAAAGCATTTATTCATATAAAACAAACATGAACTACAGAACAAACTGGCACCCCACCTAAGTACCATGTTCAATCATAGCCTCACCTCAGGCTATGTGCCCACTGAATGGCGCACAGAGACGGTTATCCCACTCCACAGAGGGGGAGCCAACATGGACCCCAGAAACTACCATCCCATTAGCCTGATGAGCCTGGTCTGCAAGGCTATAGAATATATCATCATGGAACTTATAAACAATGACATTGGTAATCTCCAAACTCTGGACCCCACCCAGTTTGGGTTTGTAATAGGCAGATCATGTCTCCTAAACCTGATATACTTCTTTGAAGCGGTCACCAAAGCCATAGATGAGGGTAAGGTGGTTCACACAGCCTATCTAGATCTCACCAAGGCTTTCAACACCATCCCCCACTCTGGAATTATAGATAAACTCACTAAACTACGTATAAATCCCTATGTCACAAGATGGGTTGCCAACTGGCTCACTGACAGAACCCACACTGTGAAAGTAGCAGACTTCAAATCCAACTTCAGACCAGTGGCAAGTGGAGTACCACAGGGTTCAGTCCTGGGTCCTTACCTGTTTGGTATCTACTTCTCTGAAGTACAGGGTAACACAGAAGGTCTTTGGCTAATGAAGTTTGCAGATGATTGCAAACTAGGAGCCATAATCAAAACTCCAAAAGATGTGGACATCCTACAAAAAGGCCTCACTGAGACAGATGCCTGGTGTCAAAGCCATGGCCTCAAGCTCAATGCCAAACAGTGCAGTGTCATCCCTTTTGGTAAAAACTCTGTACCCATAAACTACCACATAGGCGGTAGACTGCTTAACACCGAAAGTGTGATAAGAGACCTTGGGACACAGGTGGACAGTAGTCTCTCCTTTGATAATCACATTGCCACAGTAGTCAGGAAATCCTTCTATGTGGCACACCTCATCACAAAAGGTTTCTCATCCAGGAAAAAAGAGGTCATTGTTCCCCTCTACTCATCACTCATTATACCCATTATAGAGTACAATGCCCCTTTTGTTATGTACCTCAAAAGACATCTACAACAACTGGAAAGGCCGCAGAAATACCTCACAAAGAGGATTACCAGCCTCAAAACAGATGCCCTATGCAGATCGTCTCAAAATACTACAGCTTTACTCCATTGCATATCGCCTACTCAGAGGCGATCTCTGCCTAACACACAAAGCTATGTCACACCCAGAGCTTTTAGACATGCTCTACTTAAAAAATCCCAATCCCTCCGAGCTACACACTTTAGGGACCTAAACCTTGTCATGGCTTTTTGATACCCTGTGCTGCTGTCAATCTCCATCCAGTACTCATACCCGCCACCTAGCTCTCCAATGAGGGATATCAACCTGTCTTGAGCCTCTTCTATTCAGGAGTCTGCCTAACCTGGACTGGGATTTTATTCCCTCCTGTATGAGGAGTTTGTTTCCAGGTCTTTTGTTCAAGTCAGTATGTTTCAGCCCTGGGATAGTGTTGAGGTTCCTGATCTCTAAAGTCCATTAATTCTGGGTTGACATGGCTTTTCTACGCCAGGGCACCATGACTTCTGGTTATTGGGTATGCCACCGCATAGAGCTGGAGTTTCTTTTGCGGCCTCTGGCAGGAGGCATCTTACTGAGCCCCTTTGACTGGGTTTTGGTTTAACTTTTTGGGGTCTGGTGAGTTGTTGCAGGTGTCTGGTAAGGTACATCTTTTGGGGGGCATCATACCCTTGGCAAGTCCTGTCAGATGTGAGCAAAGAGGCCAATCACAAAGAAGAGGCGATCTAGATGTGAAGGGCTTCATGATTAGGTGGGCTATATAAACCTGTTTTTCTAGATGTGAAAAATGTTTGGTTGTTTCTTCTATGAGATGTTTTTATCAACTCTTGGTCCCCATTGTCCTAATTACTTTTCTGTACTTAATGGATTACCTGGTCCTAATTGCTTCTTTACCACCTATGTGGTAATTTTGGATGACTTTTTGCTTAAGGCGTTTAGCTTGATAGACAGGCTCTGGCACAGGTTGTGGCTTTCTATGAGGCCCTTTGGAGGATGCTTGTACGGGGAGAGCTTCTGTTAGGGCACCAGTCTTGCAGTCATCTCGGTTTGCAGTCATCTGTGAACCTTCCTGCGGTTGGCCTCTACCGGTGAACATATACCCCCAGAAGAAGGTCCCAGGACTGAGCCTCAGGAGGACCCAGGATAACTGGTTTGGAGTCTCTTCCCATTGGAGTCTTCTACCCATGTGGTTCTGTATTTACCATGTGGAATTTGTCCCATTGCAGTTCATCGGGTTTACATTTAAGCTGGTGGTTATATCTCCTGTGCCCTGTGAGCTGGTCTATAATGCCCCGAGTGGGTATTGTATCGTAGGCTTGTAGTGGGACAGGTAGGCCCTGTGGACCACCCCCCTAATGGCCTTGGTGACTGTCAACCAGGTTTAAGACCAGGGATCTTGCCCTAACAAAGCCAAACTGGAAGCCTTAACAGTGGTGTAGGTCCCCAATATCTTTATTTATGAGGTCCAGCGATGATGAGGTCCATAATTTCAGACCAATAGCTTTGCAGACATGGGCAGATAGGCTGTGGTCAGGTGTTGGGTCATAGTTTGGAGAATCACCACTTGTTGCTGAGGCCCACCTCTGTGGGTACATACCCTTCTTTAAGTGCCTGAGCCAAAACAGTGAGGTTAGTGTTTATGTTTAGCCTTTTCCTTTTAGCATGTAGGACGCAGCCCGTAGAGCCTGCCTCCCGCCCACGATGTCTGGGTTTTTTGATTTTGAGTTTCTGCTTTGGGCAGAGCATCTGAGATGTCAGGGGACAGCAGGGACACTGGATGCTGCATTTGCCCTTTGGTGGGGAGAGGGTGGGAGAGGGGAGTGGGAGGTTGAAGCTGTCACAGGATGGCTGTGGGTGTGGGTGTATTTTTGTTATTTTGATTAATTTAATGCATAATCTGGAATTCACAGAAGCCCCCCTGGGTTCCTAAAGAAAGCTAAAGAATTATCCCAGTGTCCTGTGCAATTTTTCTCTCACTCTCCTTGAAGCTGGCCTTAGGATGAGTGCCCTGTGAGTTTTTGTTAATACTGATCAGAGAGATGCAACTTCCTTTTTTTTGCCTATCATGTAGTAGTAGCCTCCCTCTCCTTGTATTGTTTGTTTTGTTTAGGGGCTCCCCAGCCCGGATGAGTAACGTTGGAGGATTGGGTTTGGTTTTATTTGGGATTGTATGGATTAGTGCATTCCAAAAGGTGTTCATAATGCATTTATATGATTATAAAGGTTCTAGTCGTATTTTCCATTTCCCCAGGGCTTTGAAGAAGATTCCGCGTCAGTTTTTGAGTGAGAAATTTGCTTAGAGAAGTTTTTCACTGTGGTTTTCAGGGCAGGGGGTGGAGTCGGGATGTGAATATCCAGTGAGATTAGTTTATGGTCTGATCTTACCACAATAAACAGAACATGCTGGAGGGATAGATTCCTGTCCCAGAGACTTCCCATACTCTGGAACAAACTTCCTATCTATATCAAACAAAGTTCATCATTAGCACTCTTCAAGAAAAATCTTGATGATTGGATGGGTGATAGAAAATTCAGCCCAGGGATCACTTCTGTGGCTCTGCTCAACAGTGGCACAGGAAAATAATTTTCTTGGTTGGCAAAAGCCAGGGTATCTTTTTGCTAGGCTGATATAAGCCCTAGGGCCTATAGCCTAGTACTGACCTATGAACCTATGAATGTGCATTCTGTCATAAAATAAAAAAACATTTATTTTCCTAGTGACACATCAGAGACGAGTTGAAAAACTAAACAGAATGCACACTTTTGTTTTAACATTCCTTCATTGAATTACAGAAAAATAATTATTACAAAGCAGCATAGTGGCTCAGAGGTCAGTGTTGTTGCTTCCTAGCAATAGGTTCCCTGGTTTAATTCCTGGCTATGGAGCTTTCATATCCTCCCTGCATTTCCTTTGGGGGTGCTGTTTTTTTCCCACATTCCAAAGACATGTTATAGGTGGATTGGACCTTATAAATTGGCCATAGGCGTGAGTGTACATGCAAGTGTGTGTGTGGTATGGAAGAACAATAGTGGCAGGGCTACCCACCTGGCAGTGTGAACCTTCTCTCTAGGTGATTGTCACTGTTGAAGTAATACACCAACCCCAAGTGCAAAAATGGGAAAAGGGGTTGCAGATGGACTTACAACTAGTCTGGCATCAGTCATTAAGCTTAGTGTAATGACCCTATTAATATTAATGATTTAAACCTGGCCATAGTACAACCACAGCCCTCCTATCCTTTCTTGAAAACAATCAACCACCCCCGCGATTCTGGTAATATTGTATCTGCTCTTCTCTTAGACCTTTCTAAGGTCTTTGATACAATATCCCACACTCTTCTTCTTTCCAAGCTCACCCGACTTAATCTCTCTCCCTCCTCTCTGAATTTGTTTTCCAGTTATCTCTGTGATAGACAAGTCTATATTACAAGATTGAAACTTTAGTTAATCAAATAACTAAAGATTGATCTTGTAATATCGAAACCTAACAATGTCGAATGGCCAATTTAACCCAGGGAAACACGTCCCTTGGCCGCATTAAAAAAAAACTTTAAATCCCAATTCAAGTGGAGGGCTGTGCCACCCACACACCCCCAAACTAAATATACCAACTCTGATATTACTCCAAATTGGAGAAAAGGGAATAATCCATATAACAGCCAAGGGAAGTGTTTCCCTGGCTTAAATAGGCCGTTAGACATTATTAGGTTTCGATATTACAAGATCGATCTTTAGTTATTCGATTAACTAAAGTTTCGATCTTGTAATATAGACTCGTGATAGACAGCAGGCCACCAACTGGAATAATGCCACCTCACCCTACCTTAATAATCAGACTGGCGTTCCCCAAGGATCTATCCTGGGACCTCTGCTATTCAACATCTTCATAAATGACTTCCATAAATGCATCCCCTCTGTCAAACTCATCCAATATGCAGATGATTCTATCATTATTTGCTCTGCAGACTCCCTTTCTAAACGTGTTCTATTAACACATGCAGCATTCGACAGCACAGAGATTTTGATGCAAAAAAAAAACACTTAGCCCTTAGCGCATCCAAAACTAAAATCATGATCTTTACCCCTTTTAAAAATTCCAAAATAGACACAAACACCTTTTCCATAGTTAGCCATAATAAACCCCCCATCGAAATAGTCTCCCATACAAAACTTCTAGGTGTCATTATTGATGAACAGTTAAAATTCGACCTTCACCTCCAAGCCAACATTAAGAAAACCCTAAGAAACTAGGAATGCTCTACTGCCACAATCACTTCCTCACACCATCAGCTAAGCTTACCCTCTCTACCACATACCTCCTTCTCTCCCTCATGCATGGGGCTCCTCTCCTCACCAACCTGCAATCAACCCTCAAAGGCAAACTAGCATCCTACTACAATAAAATTGCCAAATTTGCTACTGGCTCTAAATCCCTCTCCCACTACTGTTACTCCCTGCTCACTAAACTGGCTAGAACTCACTCACTACCTATCCTACATTCAACTCTCCATTGCCCACAAACTCATTTTCAACCCTTCTGACTGCCCCTCCCTCTTCTCCGTCCGCACTATGCATCTCCCTACCCGCACCCTCAGATCAAAGAATCAAAACCTCCTTGCTGTAGACAAACCATCATGTAGCCCAGGTCAACTTCTACTATCATTCTCCCTTGCATGCAAATGGAACTCATTCCCTCCCCACATGCATACCACACAAAATCTTTCCTCTTTCAAGGCACTTCTGCACTCTTATCTCTCCTCTTCATGGGAATGCTCCTGCTCTCACCCCTCCTAAACCCCCCCTTTCACTCATCCTCTCACTCTTACTACCCTACCCTAGCTCAATCATGCATTTTGTCTGCCACAAATGGGGTGGGGGGGCAAAGGGGGTGATTATGTATATTTCCCCTTATGAATCTTTTACTGATGTACTGTTACTGTTTGTGATACTTCCTGCCTGGCAGTATCTAAACAGATTGTATTATATCCTTGTATTTCTGTATGTTTGTGATACTTCCTGCCTGGCAGTATCTAAACACTCTGTATTATATCCTTGTACTTCTCTTGTATTATCTGTTGCACACAAATGTTTTAAACTATTGCTGTATCAACTTCTGTATAAACTACCTGTTATTTTTTTTTTTTATTCTTGTGTGTGTATATATATATATATATATATATATATATATATATATATATATGTGTGTGTATATGTGTATATATGTATATATATATATATATATATATATATATATATATATATATATATATATATATGTACTGTGGAGCTTTCCTCCCCGGGTCTCCATTGAAAAAGGGCTTACCTCAGCCCAATGGACTTTCCTGGTGAACAAATTTGAAATAAATAAATAAATAAATAAATAAATGAATAAATAATGTATTATTAGCATGCTCTAACTTTTCCTAAAAGTTATGCCAGTGAGAAAACTTGCTTAATATTTTGGGATTTCCAGTATCCTTCCATATTCTAGCAATCTTTGTAAACTCATATCAAATTCCATCAGTATATTCCTTCATAGCTTTTTTTCTGATATGCAACTCTGGAATATTATTGATTTAATTTTCTGATTCACAGTACCGAAAGTACAAGCTATAGACAATATTATATTCTTGTGTACAAAATAACTAGTGCCTGTGTGGGTCTTGTTTAGTCTCTCTGAAACTGTGCATTTCACATTTTGTATTTTGTATGTGAAAGTCATTTGTTAGTTTTAACATATTGATCTTTGTTTTCTAAATTCAATATAATTATCATTAATATTTTTTTTTTGCCTGCTGATGTGTGCAGTAACAATGCTTTACCCTAACACCTGCAGCAATATTTGTAACATCAGTTCAGTTGTTAAATCTATTAACCACTGGTTCCATAATGAAGCTAATGAAGGTTGGTCTGTGTCAAAGACAGGCAAACTAGGCATCGGCAGAGACATCCTTAACTATATTACTTTGTAATGTTTCTGTGGATCTTTGTGTCTTTATGTTGCCAGTTGTTATACAGTTGCTACAGAAGTGCCTCACTTCTCTGAACATAGTTTTGTATTGTGTCTAGCTTTCTTTATAAACTAATCTCATCCTTTTCAAATACTGCCAAATATTTAAAAAACAACTTATCTACTGAAGGTTCATGAATCTGCAGTACACCCTGTCTGGAATGTAAAATGCAACTGAGTGAAAGTGATAAAATAAAGCAAACATAAAATGGACCTCATATCAAATTCCTGACTAAATATTATTTTTGCTCATTGGAAATAAAGTGTACTCTCAAATATGTGTTTAAAATCTGTCTGACTGGCTGGCTAACAGTATGTGTAACAGTGTAACACGGTTACTGTAAAATTTTACCAACCTATAATACTACTGAACTGTTAAAAACAAATGCATTTATCCTTTTAAAATAAACAGTAATAAGTCATAAAACAATAACAATGCATTTATTCTTCAGCTAATACAGCAGGGACATACCTCTCAACTGTCCAGGTTTTTGCAGACTGTCCAGATGATTTTCTCCTAATATTTTTGGTCTGTTACTCATGAATTTTGTGTTTTTTTTGGCAAATCACTGAGTATTGAAGTCACTAAATAATGACATACATATGAATTTCAGACTTCGTATCCTACAGAAAATGCACGCTAACACAAAACCTGTTGTTCTAGCAACTTTCTGAGTTTGTAAGAGCAAGATTTAAAATCTGACCATAGTTTTGAGCCTTTTTCCCCCATTATTTTAGGCTTTGTTCAGATTTCTTGTGCTAAGAGGTTAAGACGTATGAGCAGAGACTAACTTATAAAGAACAAAGAGTCATTATCAGTCATCATTATCATCCACAACCATCATTATAACAATGAGAATGCTTATTATAATGACCCTGTTTATATTATGGTACTATTATCAAGCTGTAATTCTTAGGGTGGCCACGGAGATAGAGCAGTTAGTGTTGTCACCTCACAGCAAGAGGTTCTCTGGTTTGATCCTTGGCTGGGGTGTCTTCTGTTCGGAGTCTGCATGCCCTCCTTGTGGTCACGTGGGTTTCCTCCGGGTGCTCCGGTTTCCTCCCACATCCCAAAGACATGCAGTAGGTGGATTGGACACTCTAAATTGGCCCTAGGTGTGAATGTGTGTGTGTGCCTTCTATGGAAGGTTGGGCGCTGGGCTGGCAACACGGCACCGTAAAACTCTACTGCCAATCATTTGTGGACAGATGATCCGCTGTGGCGACCCCTAACTGGGAAAAGCTGAAATAAGAAGATCAAGCTGTAATTCTTCCTGAAAGATGTGGCAGTTGGGGAGGCCTCACATTCCATATAAGCCTTGGGTGAAATGGATCCCTAGGTAAATAATGTCTTGATGCTCCTGCCTCTTTATATCACCCCATGCTGGACCACTTATGCCACCCCCTGCCATCCACTAGCACCTTGTCATTGTCTCCAGTACATTCAGACCTATGAAGGTCATAGGGGCTTACTCAGCTCCTGATTCATGATCATCTTATGAAGTCCAGCCTTACATTGGTAGTTTTTTGTCCCTTGTGTTTTGTGTATGAATAACTCAGAGGCAAGCAGAACAAAGATATGTTGGCACATTTACTTGTTGCCCCTATCCATGGTGGACATGGGTGTTAAACCAGGGGTGAATTTGTGGTTTCCCTTCCATTCATCCAAATTATATTTGAATAGAATAAGAGAAGTGTTTTGCTTTGTGTGGAGTGGAAGACAGTTCTGTAGAGGTGATATTTTCTGTGATACATACCTATCCATCCAACATGTCCTCTTTATATTGCAAAACATATTGATATCCCCTGAGAAAGTGTTCACACTACCACTGGCCTTGCAAATGTGTAGCAGGTCAGAAAGGATAGGGTTTGTTAAAGCTCAACATGCATGACAGAGGTTAGCTCTTAGTATCCCACCTAATACTGAGAAGAGGGACAAGGCTTTGAGATAGCCTGTATAGTTATTATGATTTAGGCCCTTGTTTTTTTTTTGTTTTTTTTTTTTGGGGGGGGGGGGTTATTTTGTTTGTTTGTTTTTATAAGAAAGCATTGCAGTCTTTTCAGTTGTGACAAGTGTTTGGTCACAAATATACTGAAAGATCGTTATACTCAATGATCATCTTAATGAGATCTCCATACAGTGGAATGATTACATTCTTTTACCTTGATGCCATACCTTTAGGTATAAGCTGTGCAATGAAAAGGGACTTCCTTACAGTAGTGGATACATAGTAATCAAAGGACAGTTCATTGTCTACATAGATTCCCAGATCCCTTACTATAGGATCAACTTTCAGGGAAGGGGGTGTTAATGTAATAGTTACAAGGGAAGTCATGCTTGTTGATAGGTTCATAGGTTTTTACTAGGCTAATGACCACAAGGGCTTTTTTAAGCCTAGCCATGCATCCCAAATCTCTGACGAATTCTGATACCCTTGATAGGTGTAAGCATGTGCCTGGGAGATGAACCATTTACAGGTTACCTGTTTGCATCAGAGACATAGGTGCCAAACCAGGGATGAATTTCCGGTTTCCCATCCAATTGTCCAAGTTGCACTTGAATTGGATTAGGGAGAAACTCTGCTTCACATGGATGGGGAGCCTTTCCATAGACAGGGTAGTGTCTGTGATACATACCTATCTCTCCAGCAGGTCCTATTTATATCACAGGCAAGGTTTAGGCCTTTAGAACAGGTAATTCTGGTACTGTTTGTTTTGTGGATATGCAGGAGGTCCATCCGAGTCGGGTCTGACAATGCCCTGTATGCAGGTATAGAGTTCCCCTCAAAAGCCTGTAGGAGACAGAATACAGGGATAGGGCCTTGAGCCTTGCATAGGACATATTACTTATGCCCTGTATTCTTTTTGTGAGGAACCTCTGTGTTTGTTCCAGTTGTTGGATATGCCTGGATAGGTACATACCAAAGGGGGCATTGTACTCAATGACAGGTCTGATGAATGCTGAATACAGTGGAACAATGACTTCCTTGGACTTATATGCCATACCTTTGTTTATAAGTTGCGCAACATAGAATGATTTCCTCACCACTGTAGACACGTGATGATCAAAGGCTAGATTACTATCTATGTGTGTCCCTAAGTCCCTGACTACTGGGTCAGTTCTAATGGATGTGTTGTCAATATGATAGTTACCAGGGATGGATGACTTCCCAAAGGATACTGTTATGCATTTCTTGGCATTTAGTTTGTCTATGACTCTGACACCAGTTGTTTGTCTGTGTCAGCTGAAGTATAATTGTATACATTTCATGTATTTAGTTTAAGTCCATGGTTTTAACTCCAGCTACTTGTTTGGTGAAGGCCTTTTTGGAGTGAACACTGTACCTTCTCTCAAATACAGTCACATGAACTATTTGTTGATTAAGTGAATAAACAGCATGTCCACTGTATGGCATAATTATGTGATTTTACTGGTACTTTTCCTGTATGACTTTAACATGAGAATTTAACGTTGTGTTGTTTCAACACAATGTATTGTATTGTGACAGTCAGTGCTACACCGTTCAGAGTTTTATCCCTTTTCATCATGGTGGTGCAACCATGGGGTTTATATATATAATTTTGGGGAGTGTGGGGAGCTCACCTCTTACGTCAGGGGGTGCAAGGGCTTGCCCCCCCCCCCCGCATAAAAAGATTTTTTTGTGGTTTATGCTCCACTTATTGCAGGTTCATTGACAGGACACATCTTGGAAGTGGATGACATGATGTTGAGGAGGAGGCTGGACATCCTATGTATCCAGGAGACAAAATGGAAGGGTGATACAGCAAAGTAACTTGGCTTGGGATCCAGAGTCTCCTATACAGCAAAGTCACTGGGCTTGAGATCCAGAGTCTCCTATACAGGGGGAGGACAGACTAGAAATATTGTGGGAATTGTGGTGGGAGAGAGGCTTCAGAAGACAGTGAGAGATGCCATTAGAATTAGTGACAGACCCATGGCAGTAAGACATCAGTGCAGGTATAGGCACTATTCATAATTTCAGCCTATACCTCACAGGAGAGTTGTGATAGTGGGGAAAAGAGTGCATTCAGACAGCAGATGTAGGGTCTACTAAATAAAGCAGTACAACAGGAATTGCAGTTGATAATGGGTGAATGCACACATCAGGACAGGCAGAACAGGATATGATGATTACCTGGGTCTACATTAGTAGGGAAACAGGAATAAAGAAGGAGAAGCCATTTTAGACCTCTTCCTGGCAAATGGCTTGATGTTGGCCAACACATAGTTCAGCAAATGAGACAGTCACAAGATCATATACAAGAATGGCCAACATGCAATTCAAATGCACTTCCTTCTAGTAAAGAAATGGCAGTGGAGAAGAACCAGCAATTGCAAGTCATCCCCAGTGAAACAGTTGGCCCATAGCATAAATCACTGGTTGCCACAATCAGTTGCAAGCAGTGGTTAGAGAAGGCTCTAAGGTCAACAGAGAGTAGTCTGAAAACCTGGATGTTGACTGGAGAGAAAGCACAGGGGTTCAAGGAATTACTCAGGGCTCTAGCACCTTAGGAAGAAAAGGAAATTAGAGTTGAAGAAGAAAAATGAAGTGCCTGAATATGGCATGTGTGAAGACTCTAGAATAAATATACAGCCAAACCAGCTATGAAAACAAGGTACATACAGAAAGCTGGTGGTAGAATGCCGAAGTCCAGGAAGTGATCAAAAGAAAGAAGAAGTAAGAAGTAGGACATTGAAAAGATGTACCAGGCTAAGAAGGAATATTGGTTGGCTAACAAAGAGGTAAGAGAAGCAATGTAATAGCAAAGAACAAGGCATCAGAGGCACTCCACCAGCTTCTGAAAAGTGACTCATTAGATGGCACAAAGAATCTCTATTAGGTTGCAAGGCAAAAACAGAAAGATAAGTCAGATACCTTTCATAAAGGATGCCAGCAACAACATGCTCACCAGTCCACTGGACATCGAAGGCAAATGGAAGGAGTACTTCCAGCAGCTTCCGAATGAAGAAATCCCCACAGAAGCTGTATTGCTCCACATACAGCCTATGATGAAAGAAGAGGTGGAGCCAACCCTAGAAGAAGTAAGAACTGCAGTTAGGAAATGAAGTCAGGGAAATCAGCAGGCTCAGATGAGGACACAGCAGATATGATCAAGATGCTGGGTGAGACAGAAGAGAAATGGCTGCTGATGGTACTTATAGTAGTGTGGAAAGAAAGGCATATCCCAGATGACTGAAAAATAAGCATACTAATGCCAACAAACCAGACCAAAGAGGACATCCACAGCTGTGGGCAGTACAGATGTATCAAACTCCTGTTGCACTGCATGAAGGTTCTGCAGAGGGTGACTGATAAATGAATATGTAGGGTAATAGAACGTAAGATGGGAGATGAGCAGTTTGGATTCAGAACATGATGTAGCACAACTGACCTGATGTTTGCTTTGAGACAAATAGTTGATAAATAGCTTGAAATAAGGAGAGTCCAACTGGGCATTCCTAGACTTGGACAAAGCATAAAATTGGAGAAAGCATATGACACAGTCCCAAGAAAGCTGATTCTGGCAGTCCTGCACTGGTTTGAAGTACAAGAAACATTGATAGAATTAGTGCAGGCTATTTACAAGGACTCAATGACTGAGGTATGAACATTTTTTTTCTCACAGAAGAATTCCTAATAGGAGTTGGTGTGCATCACAGTTCATCTCTGAGCCAACTGCTGCTCATACTGGTGATGGACTACATTAGCAAACAGGTTGGAGGTGACAGCTCAACAAAGCTGATATATGCAGATTGCGTGGTATTACAGACAGACTGTAAGCAAGAATTTCAGCAAAGGATAGGGCAAAATAATGCAAAACTAGAGTCACATGGGATGAAAATGAGTACAGATAAGACAGTTATAATGGCAGCAAATGGTGGTGATCAGAAGAAGCTGAAAACTGAAATAGAAGGGAAGATAGTGAAATAGGTTAGCAGCTGCAAGTATTTGAGAGGGATGGTTGAGGAGAAGGGAAGTCTGAATGAGGAGGTCAGAGCTAGAATTAGAGGAGATGCAGCCAACTGGCATAGAGTGTCAGGGGTGGTGCATGACATGAATGCCAAAGAAGAAAAGTAAGGTGTACAAAACAGCGGTAAGACCAGTACACTGGTATTGCAATACTGAATGGTATGGAAACCTGGCCAGTAAAGGCAGAGCAGATGAAGAAGCTAGGGATAATAGAGACGAAGCACATGAAACAGATGGTACGATGCACACTGTGGGGCAGACAAAGAAGTAAGGGCATCAGGAGAGAAACCAAAATTGCTCCAGTTGCAGAGAAAGTCAAAGAGAACAGATTATGGTTGTTTGGGCACGTGTGTCACAATCTGGTGATGAAGATTTCGGACAGATAGGAAGCAGTCAAGAGGAAACAAGGACATCTAGCAAGGCGATGGATGGACTGTGTAAGATAAGACCTGCAACACTCAGGCATTACTGTCAAAGAAGGTAGGAAAGTGGCATTGAATTGGAAAAGATGCTGCTAGTTGACACATCACCCTGATCTCCTGTAGAAAATGGGAAAAAAGGAGGTTGATGATGATGATTTTTTTTCAGCTTACCATCTTTGGCATGTAATTTATAATGAATGATGAGCCAAAAAACATGGTTTACATTTGCATTGGGAAACCCCACTGTACTGCTATCAGTTATTAGGAGTACCTTCAAAGGAATGGATTCACAATCATCTCATACAGTATTTGTTGGTTTGAAAAAGGTAGTTGATAACGTGTCACAAAATCTGCTTTTGAGTGAAGTAAGGACAGCTAGGAGTAGACTGTACTCAACTGGTGTTGTTATTGTTATTTTAGTCATTTAGTCAAACCAAACTTTTTGTGACTTCAAGGACTTTTGCAAGTCACGCCAGTCTGTCAAAAAAATGGTTCATTAGATACTTGCCGTTTCATATTCATTACTTCACAAATGTTGTTCATTTACCTTGGCATGTGCTGCCACCCTTCTTTTGTCTTCAATCTTTCCCAGCATCAGTGTCTTCTGTAGTGAATCCTGTTTTCGTATTACGCAGCCAAATACTGAAGTTTTAGTAATGCTATCTGGTCTCTCAGTAAACAGTCTGGACTTGTTTCATTAAGTGTTGATGGATTTGATCTTCTTGCAGTCCGCAAAATTCTGAAAAGTCTTCTCCAACACCACCGTTCAAAAGTATACATTTTCTGTGGTATAATCTTATTTATACTCTTTCACATCCATATGTTACTACTAGGAAAACCATAGCTATGACTATGCAGACATTTGTTGACAATGTCATCTCTTTGCTCCTTAAAATCCTATCCAGATTTGCCATTGCTTTTTTTTTTTTTTTTTTTTAAGTTCAGGGCTGTAATCATCATCTGCAGAGGTCTTTAAGACAATGAAATTAAAGCCTATCACTGCCTCGACTTCTCCCAAATTATTTGCAAATAACTGATATAACTAGATGACATCATTTTAGTTTTTTTTTTTTTTTTTTTAATTTTGAGCAACAAGCCAGCTTTTCCATGTTCTTCTTTCCCCTTCATCAGCAGACCTGTCATCTCTTCCTCACTTTCTGCCATTACATTGGTATCATCTGTACAGCTGAGGCTGTTAATATTTCTCCGATTATTTTTGACTTCAGCATCTGATTTGTCTAATGCAGCATTTCACATGACATATTCAACATATAAATTGCATGCGTACTTTGACAATATACCGCCTTGTCTTGCTATGCTCCTTTACTAATCCTGAACTAGTCAGTTATTCCATATACAACACTAGCTGCTGCTTCTTGTCCTGCACACAGATTCATCAGGAGGTAAATAATGTGACCTGATATCCCATTTTCTCTAAGAATTTGGTGCAGCTTGTTATGGTCTATATCAGTGGTGTTTGGTTTGGAGGCAAATTACCATACTTGACAAGGTAGTAGTTCAGGAGGGCCCTTACCATACATGGCAAGGTTTGTTGGGCTGCGTTACTATGTTCAACATTTATCTGCACACTCAAAAAAGTTTGCTGTGGGACATGCTGAGGGATGGATAAATGCTTTGGTAGGCCTAATTGTGGCTTGGACCACCTGATGAACATCCCTGATCTATAAAGT
>NC_056745.1:453383961-453556461 GCF_019279795.1 Protopterus annectens
ACACACAGACTGAGATACACAATACTTAGGAGGTAGCTTTCCTCACTAAAATTGGTTTTAAGGATACCATTTCATTAAGACCTGGTGCATGGGTCATGGCTAGATTTATTTATCACTTAATTTCCCTTTCCTCTATATAATTCCTGTAATCTCCCCCTCTAGGATTTGGTCTTACTCGCTACACACTACCAAACAAAAACTGAACAAAATGTGCACATACTAATGAAAGTTTATATAGGGCATTGTTTATATTTCCTGTAGCAATCTGCTACTGGTGCTCATATATTCTTTCCCTAAGACGCCTTTCTGTCTTGCCTATGTAATGAGCTGGACAGGTTTTACAAGCTGCCAAATATAGCACCCCTGATGTTTGACAATTTCCTTTTTCAAAGAAAACCTTAGACTTCAAAATGTTTTGCAGGGTTACCATGTTCTTAGCTTGTATGAACTTGCATTGTGCACAAGCACCACATCTTGTTGTACCACTACTACCCACTACTTGACTTTTGTTAGTAAGTTCAAATGCCCCTTTTAAATTGAGCCCAGTTTTATATACAAAAGTGGGTTCCTTCCCAACAACTGAAAATATTCTAGGGTTACTTTTAAGAATGGACCAATTGTTCTCAAAAATCTTTTTCACTTGTTTAACTTGTCCACAAAAAGGAATAGCCATAGCCCTATGAAATTGTTTCGCCTCTTCCAAATTATCTTTTTCCTGTAGTACATCACCTAACAGTGGTTTAAATTGTTTACCCCACTCACTTTTAACATATTCTACATTTTCTCCGCTATGTTAGCTGGATACCCTCTTTCATAAAATAGTTGTGCTGCTTTTTGTAATTCTCTATCTACGTCCCCCTCATCAGAAGTCATACATGCAACTCTAACTAGCTGCCCTTTGACTATATTATTTTTTTTTGATGGTTGGGGTGATTACTAGTATACCTTAAATAGGAATTACTAAATGTGTGTTTTCTATAAACATTGGACTTAAATCCTTTACTGATTCTTTGTATAAATGTATCCAAATAGTTAATGCTTTCTACACTACTGGTGTATGTGAATTTCAAAAAACTAGATGAATTATTCAAAAATTCCACAAATTCTCTCTTATTTTCTTCTGTTCCTGTCCACAAAATGAATACATCATTCAGAAAATGCACATACATTTTAATATATCTAAACCACTCACTAGGGAAAATTATAGTTTCTTCCCATTCTAAAAGCACCATATTAGCATAAATGGGGACACATGATGCCCCCATCGCTACACCCTTATTCTGTTTAAAATATTCTCCCTCATAATAAATGTAATTGTAATCTAATACAAGTTCCATAAATTCAGAAATCAAACTTATTTTATCATCAGAAAAATCTGTATGTTTTTTCATACTGTCTAAAAAGAGCTCTATCCCTTCACTTTTTGGAATGGATGTATATAAGTCCACAATATCCACCATAAGAAATTAAATGGTTTCTTCCCAGAGATTATTTTTTAGCCTACCCAGGAAGTCCCAAGAATCTTTCAAAAGGTGGTCTACCTTGTAAATATGTTTAAGCCACTTGTCTATTACCACCCCAAAAGGGTAGGTTTTAGAACCTTGTCCTGCCACTATGGGCCTAAACATAAGATGTTCCAAACCTTTATGAGTTTGGGAATCCCAAAAATAGTGGCTGTCACTGGATATCTAACTTTCAAAAAATTATAAATCGCTGTTGAAATTCTTTCATCTATCAAATATTCTTCCAAAAAATAGTCAATGCGGCAGTGTGCTATATTTATTTCATTAAGGGAGGCATTAGTATATGTTTCTGTGTCATAAAGCATCTCAAATATTTTCTGAGAATATTGCAATGCCCCATATAACACTGTCTCCCCTCCCTTATCTGGCTGCATGACTCTGATAGAATGATAATTTCTCATCTGTTCTAATAATTCTTGTTCTTTTTTGGTCAAATTATATGACATACTTTGTCTTTCTTCTTTGCTTTTTAGTGCACCTAGAAGATCAACAAGCATGATAGAGGTGGTACTGACACACTGAGGGAGGGAGGTGGGGTGCAATGGAGAAGGGGACATCAGAAAAACAGAGGAAAGACAATGGTGACAGGGGGACTGCATAAAAATCAAGGGTGGGCAGGGAACACTGAGATGGAGGAATAGGGCAGGTCCAGGTAGCAATACCATTCTGCCTGCTAGGGGCCCAGTGGGAGATTACACCTCATCCTCGGCAGACTCACCACAAGGCCTTGGCTCAGATTTTGCTTACAGTGTGGCATAGGGAAGCAGCTCTGTAAGCTGCACAAGGAATCTCTCTAGGAGGATGATGTAAGCCTGTATGCTGTGGTCCACAACCTCCCTAACCACCTTGATCAGTTTACTATGCGGACCACATGGTTCTCACCTCTGGCAGAGCCACAAGCAGGGCTCATGGGCCTATCAACCTATGCCTGCCATAATGCACCATGTCAGGCAGCCACATCGGCTTGTTGAAGGTCTGTCAGAAGTGGTGCTGGTCTTTGGGAGCTGGTTGGCTGGAGTGGTGGTGCTGTGAATGGGTCTATATCATATGATCGAAGTTCCAAACCTTCGACTCATTAAAGGACGAACTTTAATGACCGAAGTCTCGGAACTTCGAACACACATAAAAAAAAAAACCTCTATGCAAGGGGGCTGCGCACCCTGCACCCCCCCACTCCCGCTACTTAAATATACCAACCCCGAGATTGCACTACAGTGCAGTAAAGGGAAACTTCTCTTTACACGCTCTATGGAGATCTCCATTATATGCTTCGAGGTTTTGCAACTTCGATCTTTAAAGTTCGTTCTTTAATGATTTGAAGTTGTAAGAGTTCAATTATATGATAGGAACCTGCTGTGAATACAGCTGCATAAAATTTAACTGAATGAAGACAAACAGCAAAAGAAGAAAAAAAAAGCATAAACAGAAAGGAGAGCGACAAAAAGAATAGGAGTGAGAAAGGGAAAATGCAACTGTTATCATATACATGCATACATATACACACACACACGCACACACACATATATATGTACACACACGCACACACACATATATATGTACACACACGCACACACACATATATATGTATATGTATATGTATTTATATTTTATGTATGTATAGATATATATATATATATATATATATATATATATATATATGTAACCATCAAGGTATATTACATCTGCACTACATCAAAAACTCCAATAGGGCAACAGGGGTGCACCTTATACAAACATGCAGAAACTACATGCTGACAGCCTAAGCCCTAACTCTCCAGTAATGTGTATGGGTTGAGGTCATATATGGTAGGAGAGTACCAGCTGTGACATTTGAACCTAACAAAGAGTCTGAGACAGTAAAGGTAAGGGTGCTACCTGTTAAACCATTATGTCAAAAGTTCCACAAGCTATCAGAATACAGACAGCTGTATGATGTCAAAGGTCTTCTTCTCACTGAATGCATGTAGAATGCATCTTTCCAAAGATGGGTTCCAGATGTTTATGAACCTTGAGAAGTGAAGAAGGTCATGGCATGCAGTTATTGGTAAGTACAGTCAAGAAAGTCATAATCATATGTACTGCACTTCAAAAATTGGCACTCAGCAAAGGTTTTCTCCAGCTGTAAAACAAATCAACAAACAATAGCAAAAGAAGCAAAAGGTCCAAAATCTTTACCCGATATCAAATCAAACTGATTTAAACAGTAATATAAGTGTCTATAGAGTAAACCCAATGAGAAACAAAATGGCAAGACATACAGGGACTGGAAGAACTGCTGTTAAATCACAACTAAAAAACTGTTTATGGATGTTTGCAGTGTCAGGGATGCTACATTTCTGCTGTAATTGCCAATTATGGTAAATGAAATTTTGTAAAGAGTAGGCAACCCATCAACTGTTTGATTAAATCCCTCATGTTGATGCATCACGTTGAGGACACAGGAATTCCCCTCATGGTAATGAATGTAGGTGCTGGTAAGGCATTTGACAGGGATGAGTAAGTAGCACTCCTGTTTGAGGTCCTGAGAGTCTATGGTTTTCCCTCTACATTTATATAACTCTTAGGTAACCTCTGCTTGGACTTACCATCTAAGCTAAAGCACTACCTTATCCTTCATTTCTCCTTTAACAAAAGTAATTAGGCAAGGGTGCCTACACAGTCTTCTCCTATTTATTTTATATGCAGTCCTTGTTGAATATCATAGGCAGCCTGATTTAAGACATTATACATGTGTTAATGAAGAGATAAACTCTTATTTGCTGTTGACTTTTTAAGTATATACAACAGTTCTGGAACAAGATTTAGCAATATGTTATCTTATTAACAGTTTTTTGGCAGATTAGCAGGCTGCAGGTTAAATTAAACCAACTTAAGAGTTATTTTCATCAAGCTCCTCCCTTCTATAACTTCACAGAGCACATACCACTATCACTGGATGCATGAATGTTTCAAGTATTTAGATGGCTGGTTAGCTACTGCCTTGCAGCAAGGAGTTGAAGCTTCTTATTCAGTTTTATCCAGACAGAACAAGACTGTCTTTAATAAATAGAAAAACTAGCCGACTTGATCTTCCCTAAAAGATTCAAGTAATCCAAACATTTCTGCTTCCATCAGTTCTTTATTACTTACAGACTGTTTGACACCCTACCCTTGCACTTTCTTTGAAGCAGTAAAAATTACACTTTAGCTTTCATTTGGGACCCAGAGAGGCAGCACCTGAAAAAATTATCTCTCCCATTAGACTAAGGATACCTGCTATCAAACTCTGTTGTAAAACTGCTCAGAGGAGCCTGACCTGTATTTGCACTATGGAATCCTGTTCAACCAGAAGGTAGGACATGAGTTGTGTTTGGGAGACTTGTCTTAACCAAGAACTTATTGTCATGTCTTGGGGTGTAAAGGTATTCATAACTGATTCATTTATATAATAAGATCCAATCCAGCCTACATTGATCATTAACAACCTTCTGATGAAATGGCTTAAGAAACTGGCACCAATTGGGCATTTTCATCAGGACCATCATGTGGAGCAAACCTCCAGAAGTGGCTGCCCAAGGTGTCAGAAATGAAATACTGGGAGCAAATATTTCAAGATACTTCTTTATTGACATGGGCACAGTTTAGAAGAATACTCCCAGTCCTAACTGGTGGTTATTTGGGATAAATTTCGTTAATAAGCAAAAAGCTAAAGAGATCTTTAATCTCAGGGTAAAATCAGCACTCATGGATAGTTTTCTTTGTGGATGTGTAGAGGAAAGGCTTTACTATGATCCTATCTGTCAGAAAAGTATACAAATAAAAGAAAAAAAAATCGTCAAATGAAAGAAGGAAATCAGCACTTTAATGACTCAGTTTAATACTTTTATTCTGACTTCTTCAGAACTGAGTAATACAGTACAAATGTGTTATAAATACCAAATTAGAATTATAAGATGCAGACTAAATAAAAGACTTTTAAAGGCACAATAATGTATATATAGAAAATACAAACATAAAAAGTAAAAATTGAAACTTATTATACCCCCGAAAACAATGCTGTTAATTACTTCCTTTAGCATAATAGTAAAATAATTTTAATATTCAGGGGGCCATTTAGACTAGGTGAGCTCCCTGCATTCAATATGACCTGACATCTTAGTACTTTAATGTTTAATTAATTTTTTTATATCTCCTCTACTTAATGGGTGTTGCTGAAACTCATAGAAAGAAAGAAAATCTCCTAAATTCAGAACATGTTAAAGAATGTTTATATATTGTATTATCATGTTTTGTTTTGATGATATATATGTGTGTTCACTGATACACTCACTAAGCGTATGAACAGCTTTCTTTATGTAAAAGTGTTTAGCTGCATTTTTGGCCATTTTAAGCCTAGCCAATCTCTCTCAAATGTGAGAATCAGACCCTATACCTTGTGTTTTTGAAGTAAGCACCTTAGCCATTATGCCAACCAACAACACATAGCACACCTGGCAACCCCTGACTATTGCAAGCATATCTCTGTTTAAGTTTAGAAGTCATATGCATGATATAAGATCAGCAAAGAGCTATTCTACATGAAATAGCACCATATGCAAAACACACACTGAGTGTAAGAATGTTTTGTTACTGTGTCCTCTCTTTTATCAACATACACCAGACTTTCTCCAACTTTACTTAGGATATCAAGATAACCATAAATACTCTCCAGTTATTAAAAACCATCTTTTTATTTTATGAAATATGTATACTATATGTAGCTATATGTGTACTCACATAATCATGCTGTTTAACTCTCACTTAATCTTTCATGTCACATGTAGGCTTGCCCCTACAAAGCATGCTTACTTTAAATTTTATTGTTCAATCTTGTTGTTTTGTTTTCATTGTTCTTTTTTATTGCTTCAGTTGTTTGAATTGAGTTTTTACAGTTTTGTCTTTATGGAAGCAATGTGTGCTGCTGTGGTACTATATTAGAGTTATAGCCATGAATTCATTTTAAGACACTTTTTTGAATGTTAGACTTGGAAGAGTAGCTGACAGAGTTGCTTAGTTCTAAATCATAGATAACAGATGAGGTCTAAATTTGGTTGTACATGATTAATAGTGCATTCTTAGAATGGGATGATTAATGGTACATTCATGAAAGCATTAAAAAAACAGTGTCAAGTTGAAACACTAATCTGCACTTATCTGAGTGAGTAAAGGTGTTCACCTCTTAGTTTGCATAAAATAGCAGTTTTATAAGATATATATATATATATATATATATATATATATATATATATATATATATATATATAGCAATAACATTAATACTGCATGCAGAAATGCGTAAAAAGCAGAAAGTTAAGAATTATATATAATCTGAATTTTGAAGTAAAAAAAATTCTCTTCTTTGTACTACTACAGTGAATATAAAAAGTTAACACACCCCTGTTAAAATGCCAGGTTTTTGTGATATAAAAATGAGACCACAATAAATAATTCCAAAACTTTTCCCACCTTTAACTTTTATGCAACCATCTTACTATATGTTTTTTATTTTTTATATTTTTTCGCTAAAAGATTTGTTTGTTTTTCAATTGAATTGTACATGTTATAGGTCACATTAAAGGTGGGAAAAGTTCTTCACAACCTGAGGTTAATTGGTAATTCCTTGCAAAACTGACATGGTCTTGTATCTCCCTTTGTTGATATACAATATTACTGTAGTCTTGTCTGTGTTAATCTGAAATGTTCAGGATGGAAAAGTGTCAAAATAAAACGTCTCCAGTTCTCTAGGAATTGTCTTTGTCTCCTTCCAGATGACATGAAAAGATTGTTCTGGTTGCGTTCAGTGTCCCTGTAGTGACAGTTTTTTGATGTAGGCTCCTCAAGCGTAGGTTCATAGGTGATTACTAGAGTAACACCACAAAGGTACTTTTTAAGCCTGGCCATGTTTTCCAAATGTATTTGACAGGTTTTTATACTGCTCTTTTTGAGGATGCTTGATCTTTCCACTAGGGACATAGTTGGAAGACCAGGGGTAAATTTAAGATGTCCCATCCACTGATCTAAGCTGCAATTGAAAAAGTGCAGGGAGGAACTCTGCTTCACATGGATGGGAAGTCTGTTCCAGAAAAGGTGTAGTCTCTGAGTCACATATGTGTCCCTCCAACATGTCTTAGTTATGTTGCAGATAAGGTTTAGGTCCCTAGATCAGGGGTTTCTGATGCGTGTTTTATGGATGAGCAACAGGTCCATAAGGGCTGGATTAGAAGGTGCTTTGAATGCCAGGCATAGAGTACCCACTCTGTAGGAGACCGAGTACAGGGATAAGGCTTTCAGGTGGTCCATGTAGGACACACTATCTACATCATATTTTCTTTTTGTGAGGAACGTCTGTGGAAACTTCAGTTGTTGCATATGCCTGGTCAGATGCATATCAATGAGGGCATTGTACTCTGTGATCTGGTCTAATGAGAGCTGTGTACAATGAAACAATGACATCTTTAGACCTAGATGTCATACCCTTTCTTGTAAGTTGCACAAGGTAGAATGATTTCCTTACTACAGCAGACACATGATTGCCAAAGGCCATGTCACTGTCTACATCCGTTCCCAAATCCCTGACTCCAGGGTCAACTCTTAGGGGGTGTCTTATCAATGCAATCATTTCAAGGGTTGTCTTTCTGAAAGATACTGTTATGCATTACTTAGTTTTAGTTTTAGACTGATGTGGGAGGATCACATTTAGAATTTCATCTCTGGTTGTTAAACAGGAAGACAGTGAAGAATAGCCTGGAGATGAGGAAAGAATCCAACTAGGCATTCCTAGACTTGCAGAAAACATAATACAAGATCCCAAAAAAGCTGATTTGGCCAGTCCTGTGACAGTTTGAAGTCTTGGAAATATTAGTAGAATTAGTGCAAGTAATGCATAGGGACCCAATGACAAAAGTACAAATAATGGGGTACCCTGTGGAAGTGGGTGTGCATCGGTGCTCAATTCTGAGCACACTGCTGTTCATGCCGAATTACATTAGCAAGCAGGTCATAGTGGACAGATCATGAAGCTGTTGAATGGAAAATGAACAAAAATCCCAGCAAATAGTAGGGAACTGGAATAAAAAACTGAAGGCACATGTGATGAAGCTGAGTACAGACAAGACAATGGTCATGGCAGCAAATGGTTAAAATCACACTGAGTTTCCACTCACCAGGCTAAACAAGGAAAAAGTTACTGTCAGCTGCCTTTCAGGTGCCAGGATCCGCCACATAATGCATGCACTCAGGTCACTCCACAACAAGTACAAATATGACTTTGTCATTGTCCATGCTGTTGTGAATGATCTGAGATGTACCTCCCTGAACTACATGAAAAGAGACATGGAGGAGCTCTCTGATCTTGTAGCCCAGGCAGGTATGACACTAGCCCTGAGTAGCATCCTGCCATCACCCAAAATGATACCACAGTACAAGGACAAAATGATTGACTTTAACAATTGGCTAAGCTTCTGGTGTCATTCTAAGGGAATCCAGTATTTGTCTGCCTGGGATGACATGATCGACAGACCACGATGCTTTGCCAGAGATGGCCTGCACCTGGCGCCCTTGGGATTCCGGATACTGGCAAAGGCTCTTGCCACCCCTATAGTGCTTTTTTTAGGCAAGGTTCAAATGACAAATTTAAAACCATTACAGGTACAAGCAAGCAAAATCTGAGGGTAATGCTACTCAATGCTAGAAGTCTAAACCTCAAAATGGACTCACTCGAGGCACTCCTTAAAATGGAGAACATTGACATCTGTAAACGAAAGACACAAAAGCACACCAAACCACAAAAGTACAATTCAACGCTGCTCCGGTACAATAAAAGGCTGTTCAGTAACCCCAAATACGTTACTGCAGAATGCAGATAAACGACCACGAAGTAATTGTAATAATTATTTATTTTGAACAGAAACAAAAATAAAAACAGAGTGGAAGATTAAGCGCTTTCATCTCACAACTGAGACTTCTTCAGAATCCTCTTCCACATAAAAAATCATTCTTTTATAACAGGTAGATCTCCCTCATTGGTCTACAGCACTGTCATCATTAATTAAATTCATAGTAAATTTAAATGGGTATTATAAAATGAATTATGCGTGAAGTAAAAATGAAAATAAAAATAAAGATAAATATAAATAAGAATAAAGAAATCTTACTGACTTTTTTTACATTACTTGACTGGGGCTGGCTTGATGATTGAATACAGAAGATTAAAGTGCAACAACATTAAAATACAAATAATTAAAATGCACGAAGTTAGTAGAGTGAGTACATACACTACAAGGGCCCTGGTTACACAACAAATAATAGCTTATAAATGAACTAAACCATCAATATACAGGGCTTCTTGAAACTACTTTTATATCTGTTGTATATTGCGTATTCATAAATCAACGTTACAACCAACATTGAACATTGAAAAATGCAGCGTAACATACTTATAAAAATACTCAATATGATATTCTTAAGTACATACAAACATCTAAAAATCATAAATAATCATAAAATCTCGGATGTGAAAATCCAACAATCCTAAACTACCTCCGCGTAACTATAATGTGGAACATGAATATGGAATATGAATGATTATTACAATGTGTAGTACACAAAGGAAATACTGTGTGTACCAATATCTATTTAAAAATAATAATAATGAGTAGATATATAGAAATGTATTAAAGCGTAATAATGGATGTATATGTACATAAATATTTTGAATATTTTGAATATTGATATACATACTGTATAGTTAAGAATTTAATATGTAAACTTGTATAAATGTATATTGAATATTTTTAATGTATTATATATACTGGTTAAATGTATAAAAAGTATGTATACATATATTGATAAAATGTTCATAATCTAAAATGTATAAATATGTGAGAATATAAAAATATAAAAATATAAAATTTAAAATGTAAGAATATTGAATGTTAAATATTGGTATGAAATATAAATAAAACATTGACATCTGTGCAGTGACAGAGACCTGGTTCAAAGCTCCAGAGAGCACCCCTGCATTACCAGGCTATAATTCATACCACACCTTTCGGCCACCAAACCCGGATCGAAACACTAAAGGTGGAGGCGTGTCCATATTCATTAAGGATATCCACACCTCCAAGCTAGTTGCTCAGCATAATGCATCCGAGATTATCCAAGTTCAACTAACTCTGGGCAAAACTGCAATCCAGATTGCAGCTTGCTACAGACCCCCCACCATGCCCCAGGATTCCCACTCCTCTTTTCTTGATACACTGGAAAATATTTAGGTACAACCCAACACTCTAATAATGGGTGATTTCAACTACCCTACCATTAACTGGGAAAACTACACATGTACCAACTGTTTTGCTCAACGTTTTCTGGAAATCATCAATTCCAATGCCTTGGATCAACTTATCCACACCCCAACCAGGGGCAGCAATATCCTAGACCTGGTCATCACCAACATGGGTGGCCGGTGTTCCTCACCAGAGGTCAGCTCCTCGTTGGTTAGATCCGACCACAAGCTAATCACCCTAAACATCCACATCCCGCTCCCACCCCCCATTAGGAAAACAACAGTAAAAAATTTCTCCAAAGCCAACTTCATGCTTCTTAAGACAGAAGTGGCAAACTTCACGACACCCATGCAGATGGACAATAGAGGTACGACTGCTGAATCCTACACAAATGCACTTTATAAGCACTGAGTGCATGGATTATGCTATCCCTAACAGAACCAAGATGCTATCCTCCAAAAAAAAGGAAGCCAATCTGGTGGTCTTCTGCCATAAACAAACTCTACAACGTTGGAAGGGTGGCTTAATGGCTAAGGTGCTTGCCTTACAAACATAAGGTGCAGGGTTTGAGTCTCACAAGGGATAATTGGCTAGGCTTAAAATGGCTCGCAAGGGCAGTTAGTTTAGTACTAAACTATGAACCTATGAACCTATGAACAAAAGAAAGAAACTGTTGCAAAAAAGAGTAAAATCCCAGGATTGGAGGAACTCCTTGGTCAGCCTCAGTAAGAAGCTGAGATCCCTCATAAAATCCTCCAAAGCTAGTTATGAAAACAAAATTGCCACTTATTCTAAAGACAACCACAAAGCATTCTATAGCTATGTCAAGAATCTCAATGGCAACACTCATATCTGCTCTGAGTTACAGCACAATGACACTAAATATACAGAAACAACTGAATATTGCCAACATCCTGGCAGATAGGTTCAGTGCTGACTTTACCCCCCTCTCACCCCCGAAAGGACCCATCTTTATACCGGAAGAATGCAAAGTTCCTGTAATCACGGCTGCACAGCTAAAAACCTCACTCTCCAAAGCCAAGAACACAGCATCCATGGGACCTGACAACATCCCAGGCTGCCTTCTACATGAACTACAGAATGAACTGGCACCCCACCTAAGTACCATGTTCAATCATACCCTCACCTCAGGCTTTGTGCCCATTGAATGGCACACTGCGACAGTTATCCCACTCCACAAAGGGGGGGCCACAACAGACCCTGGGAACTACCGCCCCATTAGCCTGAAGAGCCTAGTCTGCAAGGCCATGGAACGTATCATCATGGAACTCATAAGCAAAGACATTGGAGATCTCCAAACTCTGGACCCCACACAGTTTGGGTTTGTAAAAGGCAGATCATGTCTCCTAAACCTGATAGACTTCTTTGAAGTAGTCACCAAAGCCATAGATGAGGGTAAGGTGGTTCACACAGCCTATCTAGATCTCGCCAAGGCATTCGACACCATCCCCCACTCTGGAATTATAGCTAAACTCACTAAACTAGGTATAAATCCCTATGTCACAAGATGGGTTACCAACTGGCTTACTGACAGAACCCACACTGTGAAAGTAGCAGACTTCAAATAAGACTTCAGACCAGTGACAAGTGGAGTACCACAGGGTTCAGTCCTGGGTCCTCTACTGTTTGATATCTACTTCTGTGAAGTACAGGCTAACACAGAAGGTCTTTGGCTAACTAAATTCACAGATGACTGCAAACTAGGAGCCATAATCGAAACTCCTAACGATGTTGACATCCTACAAAAGGGCCTCACTGAGACAGATGCCTGGTGTCAAAGACGTGGTCTCAAGCTCAATGCCAAAAAGTGCATTGTCATCCCCTTTGGTAAAAACTCTGTGCCCATGAACTACCACATAGGTGGTAGTCTACTTAACATTGAAAGTGTGATAAGAGACCTTTTGACACAGGTGGACAGTAGTCTCTTCTTTGATAATCACATCGCCACAGTGGTCAGGAAATCCTTCTATGTGGCACACCTCATCACAAAAGGTTTCTCATCCAGAAAAAAAGAGGTCATTGTTCCCCTCTACTCATCACTTATTAGACCCATTATAGAGTACAAGGCCCCTTTTGGTATGTACCTCACAAGACATCTACAACAACTGGAAAGGCTGCAAAAATACCTTACAAAGAGGATTACTGGCCTCAAACAGATGCCTTACCAGACCTTCTCAAAAAAACTCCAGCTTTACTCCATCGCATATAGCCTACTCAGAGGCGATCTCTGCCTAACATACAAAGCTATGTCAAACCCAGAGCTGTTGGACATGCTCCACTTCCACAATCCCAAACCCTCCAAGCTACACGCTCTAGGGACCTAAACCTTGTCACCACAATAAACAGAACATGCTGGAGGGATAGATTCCTGTCCCAGAGACTTCTCATACTCTGGAACAGACTACCTATCTTTGTCAAACAGAGCTCCTCATTAGCACTCTTCAAGAAAAATCTTGATGATTGGATGGGTAATAGGAAATTCACCCCGGGGATCACTTCTGTGGTTCTGCTTGACAGGGGCACAGGAAAATAATTTTCTTGGGTGGCGAAAGCCAGGGTACCTTTTTGGCTAGGCTTGTACAGGCCCTAGGGCCAATAGCCTAGTACCTACCTATGAACTTATGAACCTATGAATCAGAAGCAGCTTAAAACTGAGATGGAAAGGAAAAGTGTTGAATAGGTTAACAGCTTCAATTATCTGGGAGGTGTGGTTGAGGAGAAGAGAAGTTTTTTATGAGGAGGTCAAAGTTGGAATCAGAGTAGCTGCAACCAACTGGCAAAATTGTCAGGGGTAATGTGTAACAGGAGATGGCCAAAGAAGGAAAAAATTAAAGAGTACAAAACAGTAACATGATTGGTATTTCTGTACATCACCAAAACTTAGGCAGGGAAGGCAGAGCAGTGGTGGAAACTACAGCTGACGGAGTTGAACCACCTGAGATGGGTAGTAGGATTCACACTGTGGGATAGATGAAGAAATGGGGACAGCAGAACAAAAGCCAAAGTATCCCTAGTTATAGAGAAGATCAAGGAGAACAGATTACAGTAGTTCAATCACAGGTACAGGAAAGCAGATGATTTAATAAAGCAGATTTGAGAGAGACAGGAAGAAGGCAAGAGGCAACAAGGATGTCCAGTGAAAAATGGATAGACTACATAAAAGCAGACCTGTCACAAGTTGGCATGACTGTTGAAGAAGGCAGAAGAGTGGCTCTGAAGACAGAGTAGTGACAAGAGCTGACATGACACACCAACCCCATGTAAACATAGATAAAAAAGGGGCTACTGCTGACAGTTTTTTGCACCCAGTGTTTCTAGACTGCAGTACCCAGTTAAAACAGGAAAGACATGCTCATTTCTGCTATTACTTAGCTGTTGCAGCCTGAGGCCTGAGGCATATTGTACTACAAAGTGTTAGGGGAGGGGGGGTAAGAATAGATAGAGGAGGCTCAAGATTTCATGCTTACATGGAAAATGCTATCTACTTCATAGCATCCCATAGACAAGAGGCATCAGCTAACAAGGTTAGACAGCTGTTATTCATATATCAGCTAAAACTATGCCCTACATGGAATAACAGAAAATACTTAGCCTGAGTTTTTTTTTGACTGTCTTTGTCTGTACTATATTAGTTGATAATCAAGTGCTGACAAGGTCAGAATGTTCTAACCATCACCTATTTGAGCAAGGTGTGGCCTGGCAGTCAGGACCTGACACCAGCCGATGCCAGCACGTACACTCCTTTGTCTGTTTAACACAGACACTGAGGGTGTCAAGACAACGGACTTGGGGATTCCCCTCATGAGGCAGGGGTCAAACAAAATAAATGACAAGCAGGCTTTTCACATTTGTCAGTCATCATCATATAGCCTGTCACATCACTGGCTACAAAATCAGCAGCTGCAACTCATACCACTGACCACCAGTAAAGAAACCAAAGGCAAAAGTGGTGCTGCAGATCAGTGACAGCCAAATGTGGTATTTATTTATTTATTAGGATTACTGATATATGATCTTAGCATAAGAAGGTATAGCTCATAAACTATACAGTCAGACTGGCAGTAGTGTTGCAATCAGTACCTTTCCAATGCCAAAAGATATTTTTAGTAGTTCTTAGAAGATGTTAAAAGACAGGGACAATGTGCTATTGAACAGAATGCTGACTAAAAAGGGCAGCAGACAAACCAAAGTATGAAGCGTGACTGGCAAATGAGAGATGTGAAATCTGGTTGCTTAAAATAGTAACATACACTTGCCTGGGAAGATATGACTTTATAACACTGGGGTAAGGACATGACAGAGGAAACCAGCATAAAGGCAATAACGTTATAACAGTATAAGATAATTTTATTTTAATTGTCCTAAATGATTCTCCACCCTGTTTGACAGTGAAAGTTACAAGATGAACTGTTAACTGATTTCAACAAATGCTTTTAGCATTGCATGTGTTTTATCAGCTTCTGTATCATAAGTGCACTAAACACGTTTAGCAACTACCATAGCGATGAAAAGCTGCCACACAGTAGAAACTGCATGGAGGAAGCATTTTCAAAGCCGGGAGAAAATGACGGTTAACATTATTACCACTGATCACTGAGACAGTATGTGGGGAGGGGGATAAAATAAAAGTTAAATTTGGGTCACAGGTATTAGAAAGAATCTGCTTGTTTTTGGGAGGTGGGGTGCACTGTAGTGGATGACCACTAAGACTTAGGATAGATGGTGTAGTTTAAATAAGATATGACATGAGGAAATACATTGTTTCTCACTCTTTATGTTATTATGTTCGAATTTTAAATGAAAGAATGCCAGGACTGATCTATAGCAGGATGACTGTAATGACTCAATAAACATTTTATGTAAAATGGGGTGGGTGACTGTAAGATGTCAAAAAGTCATTTTGCTTTCTGCAGAGGTAGACCATGCAAAATATGCTGTTTAAAAAAAAACTGATGCCACTCTGGAGTCTCAGGAAAATGTTTCTTCTGTTTTCACTCCCTCACTATATTAATGGCAATCTGTATATTGTAATATTTCAGATTACACAATAATTGCACTTTTCATATTGCATGACATAATAGCTAAAGTTTAGCAAGAAGCAACATATTTAAGGCTCCATTCTCATCTACTGAGAAACAGCCATGTTTTTCATTTTAATGTTGTTAAAGAAACTACCAGTGTGAATTAAATGTGGGTCTACTACAAGTGCTCATACACAATTAGCTTGTGACACACTTCCCTGCTGCCACTTGCTCGTGTTGGTGAGTTCCCTAACTCCCATTAACTCGATCCCTGTAAAGTTAAGAAAGGCTAACTATCCCTCCCAGAATCCTAACCCTAAACCTAAACACTCCTAACCAGTCCCTAAATCTAAACTCCCAACTGGTCTCCAGACCTAAAATACCCCCAAACCTAATATCCCAGTCATTCTCTAATCCTAGAAACACCCACCCCTCCCTAACCATAATCTCCTTATCTCTCCCTAAAACTAAAATCCCCCTCCCCACCCTAAACTTAACCTTCCTCTACCTCCTGATTGCTCCCTAAACCTAAAATCACCCTCATCTCCCTAACCCTAAGCTCCTGATTATTCTCTAAACCTAAAATCTTCATCCACTCCCTAACCCTAACCTTCCAATCCCCTCTGCTTGTTCCATTAACCTAAACTCCCCTTCCCTTCCTAAACCTATACTCCCCCTCCTCATTTCCCTTCCACACTTACCTAATTCATGGTGAGCAGTTCCTTGCTTGCATCCACCCATTGCAGCAGCTGCATTTGTGAACTCAAGTTTGCATTCAAGCACCTAGTCAGGTAACTGGGTGGACAACATTACACTTGTTTGAGTCCCTGACTGTGAGTCAATGAAATTTGAGAAGGTCGGTTAAATGTTATAAGAATGTCTCAGTTTGTGTGCTTAATGCAGTCAACAAATGGAGTTCAGTTCAAATCCTGGAACTTTCATTACACTGAAAAGAGTATAATGAGTTTTAAGAAGTGATGTCATCAAGTACTTCAGTATATCACCAAGATTTTCAGTAGTATTTGTTAGCAAAAGTTAGAGGATTTCAGTTTGCAGTATTAATGCATTTCAGGTATGCTTCAAAGCAGGCTTGCCTTACCCCATACTGTGTGTTAACATTTTTCAAGAAATAAATAAAGGGCAACTATACACTAAACACAGAGGATTATGAGTACTTCGCTGTTCATAACCAGCTTATTATATGTTTTAAAACATGGATGCCAAGAAATTCACCTAGAGAGAGAGAGAGAAGCTTTAGGTTAATGGAGTGTGAAGATGGGACTGGAAGGTTAGGTTTAGGGAGGGGAAGGAGATCTTAACAACTGAAGAAGAGGGGCTTAACTTTTGTTAAGGTCGGATCTCACGCTATAGAAGTACTTAACTGATTTGCCTTTTCAGGGTATCGGAAAGTTATCACAGTGCTCCATGTACTACAACATACTTCCTCATACTACAATGTATTGCCCTTCAAAATGAATTCTACACCTCTACTTACAAATAAAACATGACTTAGTTGTTTATTCCTAGTGTGTATTTTCCTCTGTGAACACCATGCTGGCTTGCATAAAGTGTCACAGTAATTCACAGTATTATTTGTTTGGCTCCCCCATCTTATTGCTCATTACACTGAAGATATTTGTCCCAGGTAAAGCCCTCATAGCAAGTTGTTTGTAGCCCTGACTTCTGTCTATTTCACTATGACCAAGAACCAATTGAATTGCAGTTGATTTTGGCTTCCTTATATCTTTTCTGCATAAAACAGCATGGATGCTCCTTTTCATGGGCAAGCTAGCTCTGTTTTTAGAGCTGAATGGCTATCACAGGCCAAGAAATACAGAATGATCTGTAGCCACCTTTCTGAAGAAAGAATACAGATTTAGTCTTTGTCAATAATTCATGGGCATCATAAATCATAAAGACAACTTTATTTTAAAAAAAATTTGATTTCTTCAACCTACTGCACAGGAAACTTGTGAAACTTCAAAATCCATTTTACAAAACTTAATAAACATTTATACATAACATTTAGAGGCATAGTTTCAGTTACAGTGTGGATTTGCAAAGCAGTGAGTGTGCACACCTGAGACAGAAGCACATGCATAAACTGAGTAGACTTCATCAAGAATAAAGTGTACTGATTTTGGATACCTGGAAATGAGATAGTATAGACAAGGAGAGTGCTGAGGTTATATACTCTGTGTAGGCAGTAATGGGTAGATAACAACACAACTAAAATAAAGCCTCTTTTACTTATACAGATATATGGTATTTCACATATGTTAGCCATGGCTTATAATAATCAAGTGTGTTTATGTGCTGTTGCGATAAAGGTACAGGAATTAAATGAGAGCAGTTTCAAAGTGACAATTTACAGTACATATTCATATAGATATTCAATTAGTTTTGTACATATTTTGTGTGTGTATGCCAAATATGCACAAAATGAAAAGCACAGCTAAAGTGAATAACTCACTTTATTTTATTCTAGACCCCAAGGGACAACAAAAACAAACAACTGTAAGTGCTTCTGGCTGATCACCAGACTTCTTCAGACTAAAGTGTAATATTGCATGAATAAAGTTTGAATAATGAACATTATTAGAACTTTGAAACACGTTGACTGAGCAAAGTTTGAATACAAGCCATTAACAGAATTCTGGGATGCAGAAAGAAACAAAAGCAGAAGATAGTTCAAGTGCATCTTGGTGTTGGTTTGACTTATAAAAGGGAGTATGTAAACATCTTTTAAATGTACTGGCCACTTTACAGTTAGTCTCAGATGAAAAACTTTCTCTGTAACAATGTATTTGTGAAATCATAACTGTGGTACATGTCTTAGTTTGGTTATTCAAGTACAGTTGAGAAATTAAATGTACAAAGACCTGAAAATGAATATTAAACAATGAAATTAAAGTCCATAGAATAAAATGCAACATCTAATAAAAGGCCAGCAATATAACCACTAATCAAGAGCAAAAAGTACTGTTATTGGCTAATATGAGAAACTTAGGAGGATCCGAGTTCCTAGTTAGTGATCCAAATCGATGTTATAGGTTAATAGGTTAAACCATTAGGCCACCCTCCCAACCCTTAGGCCACCCTCCCAACCCTGTGAAAATATTTCTGATGGTATGAATTCCTACATCAGAACATGAATTTACTGGAGATTTTGGGCTGAATTCCAAAATGTCTTTTCCAAATTAAGCAGTTACTCCTCACTCATGTCCAAAATATATGGCTCTGCCAGTCTTCATTCAATGTTTGCTAACAGGGATGGGGAAAACCCAACACCTGATTCCAAAAGTGGAATTGGGCTCATCTAACTGAAATAAGGTACTGCGGGCCTTCAACACTTAAAGGAGAACTGCACACACAGACTCAAAAAACATGTTTATTTCATCATGGTTTGGTGTTTCTTACATTTTAACAACACCACTCTGGGACTATTTACAGGTTTTTAAACATTTTTATATGCAGTTTCTGAGTCTGACCACATGGGGTCTGGCATCTTGAAATAATTCTGATTGTTTAGTCTGTCCCATCATGCAGCGCTTGTCTATAAAAAATTATGTCATGTATGCCTATTTCTTCCTGGAGCTCCTGTCACTGCATTGATTTTATATGCATACACTGCTGTCTTTCAGTCAGTTTTAAGTAACATTTCATGCTGTTCAGTGCCACAGAACAGACTTTCAAAGTGCTTTTCACTGCTGCTTCTTTTTAGAATGATTAAACTGCAGTGTTTTGTAAAGCCTGAATTATACTACTTTGACTCATCTCCCATCCCCCTTCACACCTAACTTCCCTAGTTGTCAAAGTGCTAAGAGTAATTTCAGCTGTTACCTCCTGTGATTGTCAGCAAACAGCAGGAGACTTGACGCATGGACTGTTTCCTTGTTCTAGCCTTTACTTTCTGTATGGGTAGGGAAAGGACCAGGCAGCTGTGACATCACAGCATAGGTGGGTTTTTAGGAAGGTCATGGAAATGTCAGTTTGGGGAAGGAAATGGCCAGAAAACTACCTGTATTCATAGGTGTTGATGACATCAGTGAAATGGAGCCTGCAGCAAGCTTTACCAGTGTGGGACAAAAGTTTTTTGAAAGTGAAACCACCACAGTAGAGTAAGGTACTGTTCTAGTGGAGAAAAACAGTTGCTTTAAAATATTTTACATGCTGTATTGTTGTTTATTCATAGCAGGGATAGTAAATAGGGAGAAAAAGGACAGAAAAGTTGAGCATTTAATAATAGAATCCCATTGCTGTCCTTTAATTCTGCACATAGGTGGAGTTCTACTAAAGGCTTCAGCTGTTGAGAAGGGAGCAAGCCTGGAAGTGCTTAGCTGTATAAAACTTCTATAGGTATTACCTTAAGCTACAGAAATCACCTCTGTGGAAGCACATGCTTTATTTTACTTGAAAAAATGTTATTTTGCTACTTTTGCATGTAAAGAAGTTACTACTTAATAACTGCAGTTCCCACTTGGAAGGTCTCTGGTATCAACAGTGGATTTGTAAGATATTCCCCACAATTTTCAAGACACGGTCCAATGCTTTATCATTTTTGTTTGTGAATTTTGATCTTATTCATATGATATATGCAGGAGCCCTATTCCTCCAGTTCCACTTTCTGCTATCAAATTCTTTAACCCTGTGAAATTGCATAGAAAAGGGAATGGCCATTGTTCTACTATATAGGTCCAGACTGATTTCACTTTGCAGAGAAAGTACAGTTGTATACACTTACTACCATAAATGTAGATGTTCGAGTGTATTCACTGTTGCAGTCATTACATTTGGGTTATGCCTGCCAGGGTAGCCCTCGGCTGGCCCAAATACCAGAGGCTTAGTATTTCTCCATTGGTTACTGTCGCTTCAGGACTGACGTCAGGTCGTCAGTAGTATAAAGTAAGGCAGCTGACACCATTACATCAGTTTTACTTGCCCTAACCTGTCAGGAGCCCCCAAGTGGGAGCCATGTTCTGGTGGAAGAACCCCACCAGTAGAAAGCAAATACCAATATGTCCCTTGTGAGGAAAGAGAAAAAAAGAAGAGGGGGATGGAGGGAGGGAAACCAGGACTGCAACAGTAAAACACTCAAACATCTAAATTTATGGTAAGTGTACACAATTGTACTATGTTCTTCATGTTTCACTGTTGCAGTCATCACATTTGGGTTGATTCCCAAAGCTGAGGAAAAGGGTGGAGATAGTCAAGGAAACTACGGGCTCGCTGGGGTGCCCTGCAAGACTGCAGAGGCAAACCCTGCCCTGGATTTGGAGAAGATAGGGAGGTGGTAATGTTTGGTGAAGTTGTGAACAGATGTCCAGGTGGCAGCCTCCAGGATGTCCCTGGTGGGACTCCGAGGAAAGCTACAGAGGTGGAGGCTGCTCTTGTGGAGTGAGTCCTGACCCCCTTGGGGGGAGGCTTTCCATGTTATTTGTAGCAGAAATGGATGCAGTGTGCTATCCATTTGGAGATTGTTTGTTTGGAAATGGCTTTGCCCTCTGCCCCTGCAGCAAAGATAACCAGCAATTGATCAGACTTTCTGAAGGATTTAGTCCTGTCCTGATAGAATCTGAGCTGTCTGTGCACATCTAGAGAGTGCAGGATCCTTTCCACCTTGTTCTGTGGGTTAGGGAAGAAGGTGGGCAAATGAATGGATTGGTTGAGAGCCACACTGGACACCACCTTGGGCATGAAGGATGGGTTAGTCCTGAGGGATACCCTGTCAGCATGGAAGACAATGAAGGGTTCCAGAGCCATGAGTGCTTGCAGCTCGGAGACCCTTCTGGCTGAAGTGATGGCCAGAAGGAAAGCTGTCTTCCAGGAGAGAGGTTTTAGCTCTGCTGAAGAGGCAGGTTCAAAGGGGGGGGTGAGCTTTTCCAACAGAAAGTTAAGGTCCCAAGCTGGGGTTGGTGCTCTTCTGGGTGGCCCCAAGTTGCTAGCCCCTCTTAGGAACTGTTATATCAGAGGGTGTGAGAAAAGGGGCTGCTCAGTGGGAAAATAAGCAGAGATAGTAGAGGCATGAATTATAATAGAGGAACAGGAGAGTCCACTGTGTAGCAGGTCAGCTAAGTAATCCAGGATGAGAGGGAGGGAGGGCTGTGCCATATTGGCCCCCTTAGCCTGAATCCAGGTGCAGAACCTTTTCCATTTGTGAGCATAGGACTTCCTAGTGCTAGGGCATCTGGCCACATGTATAACATCTAGAACCTGTTTGCTGAGGTTGGCAGATTGATTGGGGGTTAGGGAACAAGCCAAGCTGCCAAATTGAGTGTCTGCATTTGGGGATGCATGAATTCCCCTTCCCTCTGGGTCAGGAGGTTTGGAATCTGAGGAAGATGCCAAGGTGGCAGAGGGGTCAGGCTGCGCAGCAAGGGGTACCAGTGCTGGTGAGGCCAGTCTGGAGCTATAAGAATTGTCCTTGGTTTTTCCTCCTTTATTTTGAGCAGTACCCTGGGGGTGAGAGATAGATTGACCCAGGTGAAGGACAGGGCATCCAATTTCTAAGCCATGCAGTGATGTTCCCTGATGCAGAACTTGCTGAGCTGATGGTTGGTGTGGGAGGCAAAGAGGTCAACCTTCGGGGTGCCCCATTTCTGAGTTATTAGGTCAAAGGTTCTTCTGTTGAGCTGCCACTCATGTGGGTCCAGAAGATTTCTGCTTAAGTGGTCCGCCAGAGAGTTGAGAGAACCCAGTAGGAACTGTGATAACAGGTGGAGTTGCATGGCAGAGGCTGTGTGCCAAAGGGTCATGGCCAGCCTGCATAGAGGGTAGGACTGTGTCCCTCCCTGCTTGTTGATATACCATATCACAGTTGTGTTGTCTGTTTTGATCAGGAGTGTCCCTGGGGAGAGAAGGGGCTTGAAAGCTATCAAATTGTGTTAGACAGCTCTCATCTCTTTCTGGTTGATGTGCAGATGGATTTGCTGTGGGCTCCATTGGCCCTGTATGCACCTGCCATCCAGGTGAGCACCTCAGGCATAATCTGATGCATCTGTGGTTTGGGTCTGGGTGGCGTGGGGTGGTGAGAAAGGTAGTCCTTTGTTGAGGGAGCATGCTGTTGGCCACCAAAGAAAATCTTTTCTAAGGCAAGGTATTATAGGTATAAGAGTCTCCAGGTCTTGAGAGTGTTGACACCAAAGGCTTTTTAGGTACCATTGAAGTTTCCTTATATGCAGTCTGGCATATGGAAGGAGTAGAATGCAAGATGCCATGAACCCCAGAGCTTGCAGGATTTTCCTTGCAGATAGTTGGGGTCTGGTGGCTTGTTGAGAGAAGTTGGCTGTCAGGAAGGTTTGCTTTTCTGGTGTAAGGAATGCCATCTGGGATGCTGTGTCCAGGCTTGCTCACAGGAATATAATCCTTTGGGTGGGTACCTGTTTGGATTTCTTGTGTACCCTAGGGAGGTTAGTAGGGACTTCACAAAGGCCAAGTGCTTGAGCAGCTTTTCCTGGCTGTCTGCCTGAATTAGGCAGTCATCTAAGTATGGGTAAATCTGGATATTCTTTTGTCTGCAAAAGGCAATGGCCAGAGCCAGACATTTTGTAAAAACTCTGGAAGCAGTAGATAAGCCAAGGGAAGCACAGAGAACTGAAAGTGCTGAGATCTTGCCCTGAAATGGAGATATTTCCTGCATGATTCCCTGATAGAGGTGTGGAGGTAGGCCACCTTTAGGTCTACGGTGGCTCGCCAAGCATACTTGGAGATCATGGGTAGCAGCTGCTGCAGGGTGAGCATTTTGAATTTTGGAATCACCAGGAAGGTGTTTAGAATGGATAGATTAAGGATGGGGCACCAGGTGCCCTCTTTCCTGGGTACCAGAAATAGTCCGCAGTAGAAACCTTGGCCTTTCTGTTCTGTATGAACTTGCTCTACTGCCCTTATGGACAGCAGGGAAAGGATTTGCTTTTGTGCCTCTGCCCACTGGTTTTGAGGTATATCTGGGAAGCCTTTTGGAGTTGGTAGGGTGTGGAAAGAAAATTTGTATCCCTGGGACACTATGTTGAGAACACACTGGTCATTGGTAATGGTGACCCAGGTGTTTGCATGAAAGGAGAGTTTTCCACCTAGGGGTAAGTGGAGGTGGGCAGAGGGGGGGGTGGGGGAGGAGAGTCATTGCGAGTTCTTACCATAAGGGGGTGGCTTAGAACTCCCTGGTTTTGAAGTGGAGGTAGTCCACTGCTTAGATCTCTGCATTCCCTGTGGCTGTTGTCTGTGGGGTCTGGTTCCCTGGGGTCTGGGCTGAACTGACCTGGTGGGAGCAGGAAAGGACCAGTGCTTGGAGGGACAATGCCTGCTGAACCTGGGTGGCTGAACCTGTAAGAAATCCTTAACTGTCTGCATAAGACCTCTTCTGCCTTAGTGCCAAATAAGTTGTCTTTGTGCAAGGGGGCATCCAACAATTCAGATTTAACATGGTCTGGCAAGGGCTGTTCCTTAAGCCATGCATGCATTCTAAGGACAGAACCGGTGACTGCTGTCCTGCAAGAAGCTTCTAGGACATCAAAACCACAATGCAAGATGTGTTTAGTTACTTGACATGCAGAATGCATTAACTCTTGTAACTCTTTAGATTCTGCACAAGCGATTTATTTGAGGAGTTCCAGGGTATGTTGCTGAAATTTTAGCATATGGAACTGACAATTTAGTGCTCTGATAGTAGCTGAGGTGTGTACTTTTTTACCCCATCTGTCTAGTGCTCGGGAATCCCTATCTGATGGGGAAGAGATTCTTAGCAGAGGTTGCTTTAATTCCTTTGGGCCCTTGAGAAATTACCTCAGGGTCAGCAGTAGGATTTTTAGAAAGAAATTTGTGTGAGTCAGGGACTCTGTAATCCCTGTCTGGTTTTCTGGGTGCACTAGGGTGGGTGTCAGGAGTCAAGCTGGATTCCAGGAAAACATCCTCCACAACATCCACTTGTGGGGGGGGGGGTGGCCAGGGGTCTGTGCTGTGGAAGATCTAAGAATTCCCTGAGTCTCTTTTTAAACTGAGGGTAGTCCTGACTTTCCCATTGGAAATGCTCCCTTAAGGTGTGAAGGGTTTCCCCAAAGGAAAAATCCTTTGGGGGAGAGGCTGAAGGAATGAAATCCTCTGCATCAGAATCCTCATAAGCAGAGAGGGGTTGCATGTCTTCATACTCAGATGCATCAGAGTGATCGGACTCCTGTTCAGACAAAACTACAGGGGACAAATCTCTTTCTCTTTTGGAAGGGGTAGCTTGGCTTTCCCTGATCAGCATGATAAGGTCTTCTGCCATTTTAAGCATTTGAGACTGAGGCAAGGAAGCAGGTGCCTGAGATTGGGTCATCAGTTTCTTGGGTGTGGTTCGTAACCTGGGCCTAAGAAACTAGGTAGTTTTCAAAAGAACGGTAGTCGCAAAAGAAGTCATCAGTTTATGTCGAGAATTGGTAGTGTGAAGGACTTCCTCAGAAGCTGGTGCCTGCTCAGTGGCTCCGGACCCATCCAAGGTAGAGACGACCACAGGATCCTTAGTCAAAGAAGAGTTTTGTGGCATACCAGACTCCAAAAGGGTCTCGGTAGTAGCCAGCGAATCCACAGAAGCAGGCATCAGGGGCTGCAAAAGCACCTCACTGAGGACCGGAGAAATGACAACTAGCTTAATGGGAGCATCGTCGGTAGGTTTGGACCTGTGTGGTCTGTCTCTGCCTTTATCTTTAGGTTTTTTTCAGAGGATCTGCTATCGGATGGCTTAATGAAGCCATATTGGAATTCGAGGACTATAAGTGAAAATATCTAGCTATAATAAGGGCCCGATGACATATAGTTCTGGCATTGAACAAAGCACAGAAGTGACAGCAGAGGACGTCGTGGTCTGGGCCTAAGCAAGTGATGCAGTAAGAATGAAAGTCTCGGTGCGGTATTTGCTTTCCACAGGCGAGACAAATGTTAACTTTTTCTGACATCGGTTAGTGCAAGAAAAAAGGATCCCCAATGGGGTGCTCAGCTTTAGAAGACTTCAGCTTCAATTAAGAAGATGAATCTCAGGTAGCGGCCGACTGGCACTCATGCGAACCTCTTCTGCTTTAGGCTCCATGGCAAGAAAGACTGATGTAATGGTATCGGCTGTCTTACTTTATAATACTGATGACCTGACGTCAGTCCTGAAGTGACAGCAACCGAAGCAGAAATACTAAGCCTCTGGTATTCAGGCCGGCCGAGGGCTACCCTGGCAGGGATAACCCAAATGTGATGACTGCAACAGTGAAACTCGAAGAACATCTCCACTACTCTGTGGAGTTAGTCCTGACAACGAGGAATAGATGGATTTCCTGAGACTCAGGCTGCAAATTCCTTTTCTAAATTATGTGTTTGAGAATAGCAGCTGTTCAAAGTTGTACCAAGGAAATTTGGCATCAAAGGCAACACACATGCTGATCACATGGACAGCATGCAAACTGTCAGATATTGTTTTAAGCATTCAGTGCTGGCTCTAACTTGGCGCCTGGGGCAGGTACCCTGTTCACCCATCCTTTGCTTTGGCATTGAATCTATCCAGTTCACTTTATAACCCCTTATTACAAAAAAAAAAAGAATAATTGCTATGCTGACTTTTGTTTCAGTAGGAATTGTCTAGGTCCGGGGTAATCCTGGCAACTCTTAAAGCCTGTGACTGTATATTTCCAAGATGGTGGCAGAATAAGCAGTAGCATCCAATGGGAAAACTGATAAATCATGAAAAAAGTCAGTAAAAGCTAGGAACTGAAGAAAATTTTAATAGCTAGCTGAAGAACAGACTGCCTGCATGTCAGCTAAGAAACAATTCAGGAGAAATAAGTAAAATAGAGGGAAAAAGTTGTGGCTGATAAACATCCTGCAAAGATCCAGCAGGATGCTGACGTAATTGTAAAACAAATTTAAGAGATTGCTGCCAGTTATTTTTACAAGATTTCCCAATTCTATTCGGAGGCTTTTAAAATAAGTGGTCATTAGAGAGCCACATAAGACTGAATAATGAGAGGCTTGAAAACACAGGAAGCTTTGAACAATCAATCTAATGAACTGACAAAGTCACAAAAATCAGAATTTGAGTTAAAACAGAGGCTGACAGAAGAATGAAGCCTCCTAGAGGAGTTGTCCCAAAAAATGTATACCTGAAGGACATATCGAGGAGAAAAAATTAGAGATTTTCAGCAATCCCAGAAAATCTAAAGTGAATAGGCTGCATTAAATTTATGGAAACCCACATCAGTAGTTGGATTGGTGCACCTCAGTAAGATTTCTTAACTGAAAGGGTGTACTTGGTTTATGTACCAAGCAATGCATTATGAAAGCAACTGAGATAAATGAATAGTTAAGATGCAAAGAAAAAAGATAAAAATAGTTATTCTTTAACAAAAATGTGGTAGACAGGGAATGTGCTAAAAAGAGGAAACAATGGAAGATTTCTGGTAATGACTGCTTTTTACCAGGTGAAAAAGGTATATGTTTATTCTAGTTGTGTTATAACTGTCATCAGATTGATGAAAGATTTACAGGCAGATTCAATAAACCCTATGCAGTCCACTTACACTTCATGCACACAATAGCACACTGTTTTGTATTAACTAAGCAGCTGTACACGGTATGTAGAGCCGCACAAACAAGGTAAACACTGTGGCATGCTAATTCCAGCATAAGCAGATGAATTTTATTATTATCAACCAATCCAAGATGGAGGAGCTATTCAACAAGCTATAAAGCAACCATGTAGACTCAGTGATGGTTTTCCCTGCATATTCCAAAACCTATTGGAATACAGTCACAGAAAGGAGTCTACACAGAAAGAATGTTAGGGGTGCTGTTGCTTTAATTCATGTGTATGTGCAACAGGCTGAAGTCTATGCTGCTGCTGCTGCTACTAAAACATCATGTCCGAAAAAGAAAAGAGTTTTCAGACCCCATTCAACTTATCACAATCTGCATGATGTGGAGATTGTAGATCGCTGCAGGGTTGATACACACACATTACAGGAACTCTGCAACCTCTGTCATCCTCAACTCAGACCCAGGGCAAACTGAGGGGAACCCATATCAGTGGAGACAAAGGTATGTGGAGCACTTAGAATTTTGGCCTACAGAAACCCTTCAGAGGCCAACAGGGGACATGCTGGGGGTGTCACAGGCATCAGCATCCAAGATCCTCCATCAATTCCTGAATACTATGCTCCAGCATGCCAGTGACCACATATATTTTCCCTGTACTTCTGAGGACAGGGCCACAAATATGCAGGAGTTCTACCCTGTAGCACACTACCCTGAAGTACTGGGTGCCATAGATTGTACACGTCTAGAAATAAAGGCACCACCGGGGAATGGGGAAGACTCTACATAAAGAAAAAGGCTTCCACTCTATTCACTGCCATGTCATGTGTAATGCCAGGGGAATCATGTTGAACGTGTGTGCTGGCAACACAGGCAGTTACCACAACTCACATATCTGGCACACATCCAGACTGTATCATATGTTCACTAGGGGGATATCCCACAGGAATAAACAGAAAAACACTCAATCAGTCCTGGATAAAGTGCCTTTCAGAATGAACATAGAAAAATCCAAAAATAGCTGAAAAAGGCAACACCAAAGCAGATAATCCTATAAAACAAACTTTTAATCCAATTGATTAGAAAAACAGTGAGCGCTTTCACATTACCACAACGTTTCATCAGACTTTGAGTAAAAACCATTAACTGCCAACCATAAATAGTAAATTCAAATCCTTCCGGCCTATGGTTCAACAGAAACAATTATGACATCATGTTAAAATTTTAAATTTAAAAAGACATGCTTTATAAACAACATTCTTCAAAGTATATACATATATAAGGCATGCATCATAAGAAACACTTGTAAGACACCTGTGCATTCAATATATAGATATTAATGTAATACATATATTTATAAATGTCACAAGAAATACACACATTGTTATATTTAAATAAAATTAAAAAATATATAATGTAGTCCATTCTAACAACTAACTAAAAACAGTGTATACGTACGCATATGTCTAAAAATCATTCACATAAAGCTGTGTAAACTAAACTTCTGTTTAAAGTGACTAATGTGCATGTGGTCTGGCTGATAAGAAAGGTTTTAATGTCATCCTGTCATTCAGTCCACTCATTTTATGTGCTTGCAAGCGTATTATCCATCTACTTTCCCTACCCTCCGTGTAAGTCTTAATATTCCCTAACCTGCCTGATTTCTTAATTAATTCTAATGCTCTAAATTTAAATTTATGTGTCATACCATAGGTTAGCACATGTTTAGCTAATGCGTTCTTATCATCTTCTTTGTTTATGGCATAAATATGCTCTCTTACTCTTTCTCTGAGGGTCCTATTGGTTTTACCTACATAGGAGGACTTGCATACCTGGCACTGTGCCAGGTACACCAAGTCCCTCGTCTTACAATCCGCATATTGTTTAAAAACACAATCCTGTCTCGTGTCAGGGTGAACAAATGTATTATCACCTGCCATGTATGGGCACTGGTTGCAGCCCCTACAAGCAAATGTCCCCTGTCTGTCTGAATGTCTTATAGTATGAATCTTTTCTTGCTCATAACAAAGTAATTTCTTAAGTGAGTTTGTATTTCTATACGTGTATCTTGGCCTATTTCCTGCTACCGTGGTGATATCATCATCTACATTCAATAATCTCCAATTTCTCTCTATTACTTCTCTTACCTTATTATTCCTATTAGTGAACAGAATAATCACCTTAAGCCCCTCATTTCCTCTTGCATTCACACCTCCTTCATCAGCCCTATCAATGTTTGTATTCCTTTGGAAGTATGGTCTTCCTTTTCTATTCCTATGTGACCTACTATTATGCATGGTTCTCTCTATCTCACCATCTTTATAACCTCGTTGTTTAAAGTTATCTGCCAATGTCTTACATGCTTCTCTGTAAGATTCATCATGACTAGTAAGTCTTGATACCTTTAGTATCTGACTCTACATTATATTAGGATAAATATGAGTTGGATGCATGCTGCTCCGATGTAACAAGCTGTTTTTCCAACATTGCTTCCTAAACATATCAGTATGTAATCCATCTTCCTCCTTGCTCAACTGCACATCTAAAAATTGTAATCTCGTTAGGGAACTAACACATTCAAAAGACAGAAAATCTGTTGTCCCATTCAGATATTCCACAAATTCTTCCAATCGTTCACTAGTGCCCTTCCATGCAAGAAAAACATCGTCTACAAAACGTTTGTAGTAACCAATGTACTCCCCATAATCTCCACTGTTCAATACATATGTCTTCTCCTTAATTTTATTTAAATATAACAATGTGTGTATTTCTTGTGACATTTATAAATATATGTATTACATTAATATCTATATATTGAATGCACAGGTGTCTTACAAGTGTTCCTTATGATGCATGCCTTATATATGTATATACTCCGAAGAATGTTGTTTATAAAGCATGTCTTTTTAAATTTAAAATTTTAACATGATGTCATAATTGTTTCTGTTGAACCATAGGCCAGAAGGATTTGAATTTACTATTTATGGTTGGCAGTTAATGGTTTTTACTTAAAGTCTGATGAAACGTTGTGATAACGTGAAAGCGCTCACTGTTTTTCTAATCAATTGGATTAAAAGTTAGTTTTATAGGATTATCTGCTTTGGTGTTGCCTTTTTCAGCTATTTTTGGATATCCCGCAAGATCATTTACTGGGGGATGTAGATTATGCACTGGAACTGTGGCTGATGACACCCATCAGAAATGCACATACACACTGTTGAAGAATGCCATAATGAGGCATGCCTCTCCACGTCATCCTGAGAAAACAGCTTCAGCAGGATCAACAAGGGGAAGGGGCACATTTCCCACCACCAATAGCAAGGTCACCACAGCCATACACAGGTGAGGAGTCTGAGGGGGAACCAGCAGCTGCTGTGGGTGTAGGCAGATGTAAGCATGCTCAATATGCCCTCACATTAGCTAAGAAGCAATGCATAGCACACTCACTCACCACCTAAGGCCTAAAGCCGTCATCCTATGCACTTACATATAGTAACATTGAAGACAACACTCACAACCTTTACCTACCCACGTAATGGCTGTGTACTGCTAGCATCAGACAGACTCAGACCTGAACTAAAACTGTTGCAACTGCTGGATTTACAAGGTAAGTGCTGAACCTGCAGTGCATTGTGTTATAATATGAATGAATGCCATATCCTTGCTTGTTGTTACATGGTAATGTAAGTAAGTAAAAGGTGGGTGATTTATACAGAAATGACTTTAACATGTGGCAGCAGAGACTTATGTGACTATGTGTCCACTATCAAGTAGTAAGCCTCAGGCATCAAAGATTCACACATTCATACCTCTCAGAAGTACTGATGGTCACTGAATGTCCTCAGTTTAGCATCATACTTTTGTACTGGAAAATCATTAAAGAGAGAAATTAGAAAGTAATGAGCTACAGTTCAGTTTCAGACTTCAAAACCCTCAGAAGATTATTAAAAATGCTGAAAAAAATGTTTGATATTATCGACTAACTTTCTTAGACCAAAATATGTCAAAGGTACAATTAGAAAAACAACATCACAGACCCAAATATACTGAACTCAGCTATGCACCCTGAGCATCAGACATAAATGTTGTGCATCTCTGAATCCAAAATATAGAAAACTAGGATATGGCACAGTTATCATCACTTGTGCAGGATGTTGTGTGTGTGTGTGTGTGTGTGTGTGTGGGGGCAGGAAACCTAGGCTGACACAAAAGGTTGGTGAGTGTGTGTGAGTAAGAAAGAGAAGCAGGCAGACATTAAGATAAAGTAATAAATGGCCAGTAATAACCATGACTGAACCATGTAACTATGTGTGTGTGTGTGTGTGTGTGTGTGTGTGTGTGTGTGTGTGTGTGTGTGTGTGTGTATATACGGGTCCTCCAGGAGAAATTGGTGTGTGAGTATCTGCATGAGCACAGCCAAGCTCTGTGCTAGCTGTACATCTTAGTATGTTGGGCAGGTGTGAGCTGTGCATGGTAGAGGTGGCAGTTCATCATTGTCATACCTGACCATGACAACTGGCTCTGCCAGGAGTTGCACTGGCATGTCCATGTCCATGATCAAATGCACTGCTGCTACCTGAATGTGATTGATGTCTACTGAATGAGCTCCCCTCATGAGGACAGCCAGGACTACAACCCCATGGCCTGCCACATCTGGGTGTGGACACCTCAACCACTGATGGAGCAGTGATAGTAGTGTCATTATGGGATTGTAATCAGGCATGGGCACATCTGCTAACAGCAGATGATGTGGCTGACCTACGCCAAAGAGGATTCTGTCCCCCTCCCAACAGATGTTCCATCACAGACACCGTACATTCCAATGTGTCATTCGTCCGATCCATTGAATCGGCAACACATCGGAGGCAGTCACAAATGTCAGCCTGTACCACATCTACAACCCTAAGCATTTATCTGAAAGACCTATAGGAACATGCCTGTGCCTCCATGACAGCCCTAAATATATGTCAAGTGGCACAAGAAGACACACCTGGATCAGATGGAGGATGGACAGCAGGCCTCCTCTGAGCACCCGTAACATCTCTTCTGCATGGAACCTCACTCACACTTTAGCTATGGCCAGAGTCAACAGGCACTGAAGCCACAGTAACCACACTTCTATGATTGAGTGTCTCACCCTCCACCTTTCCAATATCTGAGGGCTGACTGGAATGGGTTGGCATAGGCCTACTGGCTGTGTCCAATGGAATGACAGAGGATGGCTAAATGTCAACCTCAGTGTCTGATTCAACCTCTGCACCATCTGACTGTGCCTCTGTTTGGTCACCATCATCATCAGAGTCTGATGATACTCTGACATCAGTTGGTAAGAGTCCTACACTTCCACTGTCAGGATCACCTGTGATAATAAGCAAAAAACACAGGAAATAAATTAAGAGCTATACTACTATAGACAAATGTATGATAACAAACTAACAATGGTGCAACTACAGACAGTACAACAATATACACAACAGTCCTGTCACCCACATCACACATATGGATAAAATATATATTTCTTTGAACTGCTCATTGCTACTGACAAAACAATATTTAGTTTACCATGTGCAGATGATGCTATACTTCCCATGGATGATGGTCATGGAATAAGTTAAGCAAAAGGTAAGGACAACATCTTTAAATTAACAGTAACACAGGGGTTAAAACTGTTTGCCCTTTATATATCCATTAATGATACTTTTAACAAGAACTTGGACGACAAGTCCAACCTAAGCCCATGTTTAATCAATCAAAATGTGATGTTAACTGTATCAATCTACAACTCCCCCCCCAACAAATTAAGTGTTAAACAGAACTTACATATTGCTGTCAATATTTTACTATACAAGAGTATTTAACAATTGAGATACATAAGCCTATCTAGAAGCTCCTCCTGGGACATACTTGTTCTCCCTGAAACAGTAACGCAAATGTCATGTCAAACTGTGGCAAGCACTCCCATAGAGGTGTATACGGTCAATCCTAGAAGGCTAACATCCTGTGTCATTGACAATATGGGACATTTACATTTCACAGAAATAACAATACAAGAGTGTACACAGAAAAAGAATTGTAACATTAGAACTTGTGATGACAGTTAATAAAGATGTGCATCTGAGAAAGTGAAATGCCCTGACAAACATGCCCATGCCATCAGTACACTTCTAAGAAATGCATACAGAAAAAAGTAGCATTTGCTAATGTGTATATATATATATATATATATATATATATATATATATATATATATATGTGTGTGTGTGTGTGTGTGTGTGTATATATATATATATATATATATATATATATATATATATATATATATATATATATATATATATAGGTCTACTTGAGATGTTCGAAATTTCAAAACGCTGACATTCATATGGCCAAGACCATATGATCGACATTTTGAAATGTCGAACATGTATAGCAAAGATCCCTATACAGTGTGAAACCAGGAGATTTCTCTTTTCTGCACTGTAGTGCGATCTCGGAGTAGGAATATTTAAGTAGCAGGGGGTGTGGAGGGTGCAAGTGGGCTTACACCCCTGCTAAACACAGTTAGTGAAGTGTTTTTTGTGTTTTACATTATCTAGGAGATGTTCAACATTTCAAAATGTCGATCATATGGTCTCGGCCATATGAAAGTCGACGTTTTGGAATGTCGAACATCAGAAATATATATATATATATATATATAAACAGATTTTTCTTAATGACATTTTAGCATATGTGGTATATAGATGAAAAATGCAAGTGTACCTTATCAAGGTCAGAAGTCTTCTGTGCAGATATATCCAAAAGTAATATTCTCTTCTGTGTTATCCACATAAAAAGTCTCACCTTCAGGTTCCCTAGCTACATGGTTCCCATTTTAAGGTGTAGATTCAGAGCTGTGAGCATGGTGAAGATACAAATAAGGTGTGAACTCATTAGAATTGCTGAATCCCAATTACTTGTCTCCATGTTGCTGATGCAAACATAGTGCAGTCACTCCCTCAGTGTTTCTTGATAATGGATTGCAACTGTGAATGATTACTGATAAGGAGAAGGAAAACATAACAGCAATCCAGACTGCCCTACCTCCAGTGGGTGTGTCAGCCAGGTTAGACTTGCCAAGTGTAGAAGTAATTGTATCAAGGTTTTAAATGTAAGTAAGCAGCACACATTTCACAGTTTATGTTTAGCAACATCCAACCTCCCCTTCATTTGTTGAAAATGTATATTATTGATATTTAATAGCCTCACACATTTTAAAGGCAATGATAAAGAATGCCTTACAGACTGCAAGTCTCAGATTACTGCTCAGATAAGACAAGAATAAGCAACAAACACAGAGAGATAAGACAGAGCTGCATTTTTGCTAGCAATAGTCAGAAATGATTGTGTGATCATTCAGTGCACTACATCTGAAATTAATATATGTACAGACAACTGTCATATGTTTTAATAGTACTGTGGATGATGTTTGGAGTTAGTTGTATACAGAATGATTTCAGTTCTCTGCTGCAAATCTGTTTGCATGGCAAAGAAGGATAAGACACCCTTACTGTGTTCTGAAGGTTCATTAGAGTGAGGGTTCAAATCCAGACCTGTGTAAAAATATTTAATGTGTACCAATAAAACTTTTGTAGTGTTTATCTTATATATTGCTTTTCTCCATTTCAACTAATTTTCTCTTTATTTTGTATTTCTTAATGCCAGTATTTGGGCATTGTGTGGCTTAAAGCAAAAAATGGAAATGGAGAAACACAATAAATGTCAGTGTGAAGGCTGGCAGCCTAGCCAGATAGATATGTGCAGATAATTCTATCATTTGTAAATATGAATGCTGAACTACAGACATGTTTTCTTAATTGAAAGAAAATACTGTTAAATGTTGAAATACAAGCTTGTTCTCTTAAATAAAAGAATATGCTGTGAAATGTTGAACTTCAAATAAATGTAACAACATTGCCCTCTGCTGTAAAGAAAGCTAAGACAAGCATTTCTTGTCTGTCCCTTTGAAGTTAGAATTTGGAGTTGATGAGTCTGGAATGGAGCATCCTGCCTATTGTTCTAACTTAAGGAATAATTACTAAAGTTTACATGTGGAATGTATTTTATTGATGCAGTTTCCTGCAGGTGCAAGATAACAATTATGTAGTTTCTGTTAGCCTGGGAACACCAGGAAAGTGTGAAATGATGTAATGGGAACAAGGACTGCAATAGCAATTTAAACAGGGAGAATCAGAAGGCATTAAGCATTTTTGTCTTGACCATCCAACTCACAGCACTGTCTTGCTCATATGTAAGTTATCTTAGACTTGTGTTTTCTTTTATAAATAGCTAGGAACTAGAAAGATTAGACTAAGTGTTGTTCTGTGATGTCAGAACTTTACTACTGTGTTATTTTAAGTATTTCTCTGTGATCTCTGAACTCTTGACTAGCACTGTGAAGTAGAAAGTATTGTCTTGTGTTTTTAATTATTTATTATTAAATATTTTTAAACCCTTTTAACTGTGGCTATTTTGTGTAGAGATAAATTAAGCTCTAAGAGTACATTGCATGCTTATATTGATCCTGTACCAAGTCACTCTAATAAGCCTTGACTGTTTAGTCACACTTTCCAATTGGATAATAATATTGCACAGTAATAATTGGACACCCTTTCATAAGGGCCTTTGAGTAGCTGATAAATATTAGTGGGTGGTGGCAAGTGGAACTACCATATTGTCTGAGAGAAAGGGGCACAGCTGGAGAAACTGTGCCAGCCTTCCCCAGGAGTGTCTGTGTGGTTGTATAAACTATTCTCAAAGTGCGTGTATGTGTGTGTGTGTGTGTGTGTGTGTGTGTGTGTGTGTGTGTGTGTGTGTGTGTGTGTGTATGTCAGCTACTTGGGCAGGGACATGAAGCACTGGTTGGACAGAGAGGGTGCTAGAGGTTTTAGCTTGCCTACTAAGCTGAGATCTGGACCCTATAGCTGTGCCAGTGGGGAGTCTTATTGGGGACTTGGAGAGCAAGGGAGCGACCAGCCCCAGACTGACTGTGATCTCTGTGTGCTCTTAAGGCATATTGCACTTTACTGTGTGTATTTGTTATCCTTTCCTCATATAGGAGATGCCCTTTCTGGTGTTAGCAGTGAGGATTGAGGCTCCTTGATTGCTGGGCCAGGGCATGGGCATTGCAGTCAGGTTTAGCTGTGCTTATCTCATTTGTGCGATGCTTACCAGTGGCCCACACAGGAAGCAGACAGAACACCTGCAGAAAGGGCATAAACAGTAAAAAATTGACAAAAAGGAGGCATTGTTGCAATTTTTGTTTTCCATCGCACAACGCCACTGAGCAACATTGTGCAGTGGTTAGCAAGATTCCCCAACACCTGCAGCCATCAAACACCTTCAGACAGGATGCAGACAGTTAATAATGTAAAACGGATACACTCTATTAATTCTGTTGGGCAGCAAACAAACACACTAAGTGGCATTGCATAGGAGTTAACACACAAAACTTAAGAATGAACAGGGAATCATGCAACTGTCATTTTACTATTCCTGTGGCAGCATGTGTAAGTGTAAGCCTGTAATACAAATGGTCCTGGATTCTAATACAGGAAGTTCAACATATTTTTACTGTTGTGTCAGTCCAGTTTATAGCAATGAACAGAAAAATATACATTGTCATTTCAACATTCTTGTGGCAACAGGTGTACGTTTAGGGCTGCCATACACATGGTCCTGGGTTCTAATACAGGACATTCCCAACATTTTTACTGTTATTCCATTTCACATTATATTCAATCCCAATTATAGCACTTTAGATAGTGGAGTTTATATGAATTATATGTATGAGGGATAAGACACCCTTATTGTGTTTTCAGATGTATGGCTGAGGGTATACTGTCTACTATATTTCCATAAGTATAATTCTGTAATCTGGACTTGGATGACCTTCACACTTAAATAAGACACATACACAAATGAATCTATATATAACAACCTTGTCAGGCCACATACATACATGGTTAAGACCTCAAACTGTCAGCTGTATTTATGAATGATTCATGACTATGTTTGAGTAGCACTTCTTATGTGGCAAAGATGGACAATCACCACTGTGGAAGAAAATGTTTGTGCCTTATGCATATGTTTGAATCCCAAAATTTAAAAAATCAATTTTATCAGTGTATAAAGCCAAAACAAAAATGTGTCACATCATGAAATGTATGCCTTCAGTGCATTTCTGCAAAGTTAACTCACCTAACAGGTATAGCAGCAGACACCCCTCAAACTAATGTCAAGTGTCAGATTAACCTTCCAGTTTCAAAAATTGCTCTCTTCCCTGTTTGACACTGTTGCTCTCCACTTAACCTTGCACAAATGTGGTTGGCATTGTTTCTCAAGTTTGCACACTACCAGTAAATGCAATAACAGGAATTGGCAGGAAATCATCATTAGCCATTTCTCTTCTTTTGGTATTAGACATTTCTGACATTAGAGCGAAGGTCCCCAGTTTAGGGGACAAATGAGCAGTGTTCAGGAGTCCAGGATATTTATTGGACTCATCGTAAAGCCCCACAGCCTAAGGCTTCTGCAGGTGAACTATTCTGGCTCCCAGTACAAGTCTGAGGCTTGGAGTTGTTTGGCTAAGGCCGTATCCAGTGTGACTGGCATCCCACACACTGGAGCACAGTGTAGGCACCTCTTCAATGACCTACAAAGTGCAAGAGAGATGCACTCAAGCAGTGGTTGACTGAGTTTCAAACTGGTGACATCCCACAGTTGTATAAGTATGCTAATAAAGAGAATTTTTAATACATAGGAAGTTAAATATAGGCAAGACTGGTATGCATAATGCTCTTCTGTTCTATTCTTTTCTTTAATCTTCACAGCTAATGCCGAAATTGAGTTGAATCAGTAGGCTCATGCTGATCATCTGGAATGACTGAAGGAAGCAAGTGGTATGTATGCAGCACAAGGGAAGAATTATTGTAGCTTTAAAAGTTAATGATAGATTATGTTGTATTCTATACAGTAGTAGCAAAGTGAGCATGCATATCCTAACTGCAAAAGCAAGTATGCATGCATAAGTGTGTAGCACAAACCAACTTTAGGAGTCAAGTGTAAGACTGTGGTCAGAGGTTGTGGGTTTAAATACCACAAGTAGTAAATATACAGTACTGCATTTCCTTCATAACATTCCATAAATTGAGCTCTATACAAGTGGCATAAATGTCCTGATGTTAACTGTAATTGCCCTGCTGTTAACTGTAATCAGTATACTTGGACCAAGCATATGTGCAATATATGCACATTGCAAGGATTACTTTGAGCAATCTGTAATTATATTTTGTAGTTGATAGGATATATACTTAAATATAATAGTTCAAATAAAATAGTTGTAGAATTGTGATAGTGCATTGTATGTCACATATGATGGTACTAATTTTATCTCTTTTTTTCTCTCACCCCAACCCTTAACTCTTTTTTATTTTCTATTATGTAGCACCAAAATATCTCCATGTCATCCATCTGAAACAAATCACTAAATGCTTCACAGCACAGCAAGGTAGGCCAGCCCAGTGGGTCAGCCTGCCCCCGCCCCACTGGCTCCATCACCAATGCCCAGCACATCTGGGACCCAACCTGGCAGCACTGCCTCTACTGTCCTACACTACCTGTGCCCTCCAGTAGCACAGTCCCAGTAGCTGGTGCTGTGGTACCCTCTGGGAGTAGTGGCAGAGGTGGGGATTTCATCACCCATCAGGAGATGCCAGGGTTGGTGTGTAGGGTTGTGCAATACACCACTGATGTACACCTATGCCAGGTGGAGAGGCTGCTCTTTCTCATGGGCCTTAGGAGTAAAAGACATCAAGCACTCCAGCTCCCAGTGGACTGAGGGGAGAGTGATGACAATCCTGTGGGTGAGGACTAGATTCTTACTGTCTCCATGTTTGATGGGCATAAGCTTGTGTTGTCCCCTCCCTCACCAGAATCATGGTGTCCCCCAACCTTTTGTGTCCCTCACTGTCCCTGTGTCTTATCTTGTTTGTATTGTTTGTTTGCATTTGCTTACTCACCTACTGAACTTACCTGACCCAGAAATACCAACTTCCCTTACCCAACATTCCTCTCTTACTGAATTTTAAAAAATTGGCACCCGTCCCACAAAATAATATCATCCTATATGTAGCTCTCCATTTCAACCGTGTGTCTTCCTGACACACTTGATTTGGTCCAATTGGCTTTACAACATGATTGAGTTGTTGTCACCCCTCTTTGTGGTGGTGACAGTCCAAATTCAGCTAATATTCTGTAAATATTCTCAATTTACAGTGTTAAAGAAATGGATAGTTATGGTTCTTTTCTACCTCCATCTTGCACATTTCTGTATTTCTTTCCCTTTGTTCTTTCCCCTGTTTGTTCCCAATTTCACCACTTTCCTATCTACCTCATTTTAACCCCTGTAATCTGGTCAAAAATAGAATCACACACAGCACATATAAGTACAAAAAAAAAAGCAGCAGAGCCCTTCAGTTTTTGGCTTCTATGTTTATGTGAAATATGGCATCATGCACCAATGTTGAATGATGATGAATGGGCTCTTCAGTGGTGTGCTTTACCTCTGCAGTACAACTTAAACATGAGGTGCTAAGGCAAAACACAGTAACATAAGATTAATGTAGTATAAACAATAATTTCATTACATTATCACTATGTATTTAAAAGTATTACACATACCTGGATTTCATCCCAGTATCATCTGGGCTCAGAAGGAAATGTGTCAATGCATTTACACCTGCTACCACAGAATCAGCTAAGCAGCAGGTGTGTTTCATACACTCAGTACTAACTCTCATAATTTTAGCAATGAGCCTTGTGTTTCTACACTGCTTAACTATGTGCAAAGAGGGAAAGCAGTAGAAATGTGTATCCCACATCCCCAGCACTTTGACAGCCATCCCACAAACTGACTGTTCACTATTGCACTATGCAAAGTAAATAATAGCATGTATTAGTTTTCTTTACTGTCAATTTAGTCTTCATGCCATGAAACTACATGTGGAAACATAAAAAATGGCCCTATCTATGAATATGTCACATATTTACAATGCAGCCATGTGTTACCTCCCCCCATGCACTGCAACCATGATCTCTCAGTACTTGTTGACAAATATAGGAACTGTACTACATAAATTAATAACAAATATTTTGTGATATACCATGCACATCTTTAGAATAAAAATACACATTCGGATTTTCAAAAACTTGTAATAAACTTGTAATAATGTGGACACCTGTTTGCATATAGTTTTTAAAACTGTCTCTTAAACTATACCTGCACATTGGAACCCAACCACTGCATACTACTTATTGCACACTCACCAGTCTGGTAACATGCAGAACTTGAACTATCTTGATAGTTGAACATGCCTATGCATCCATTTCATGAGGCCACTCAACATCTCCTCTCTAACATCCAGTGCTGATGTCATCCACCATACGTTGTCCTGCAGCCTTGTATAAGTTAGACTTGTCTTGTGGCCCTTGCTTAAAATATTGTATTCTCTAGTTGCTGTACTTAAGTTGGGCTTCTGTTCTCACTACAGTCAACTGGAGTGTGTGTGTGTGTATGTGTGTGTGTGTGTGTGTGTGTGTGTGTGTGTGTGTGTGTGTGTGTGTGTGTGTGTGTGTGTGTGTGTATTTAGCCAGAAGAGCATTCCAATTCCACGGATTGACAATATTTTGACACTTGCGCAAGCCTACACATCAATTTTATGCAGGTCTCCCAACATCTTCTGTCCAACATCCAGTGCTAATGACACCCACCATAAGTTGTCCTACAGCCTTGTAAAAGTCAGACTTGTGCTGTGGAGCTTGCCTTAAATACAGAGTTCCCTAGTCAGTGTACTTAGGTAGTGGTTCTCTTCTCAATGCAGTCAGCAGGTGTGTGTGTGTGTGTGTGTGTGTGTGTGTGTGTGTGTGTGTGTGTGTGTGTGTGTGTGTGTGTGTGTGTGTGTGTGTGTGTGTGTGTGTGTGTGTGTGTGTGTGTGTGTGTGTGTGTGTGTGTGTGTGTGTGTGTGAGTGTGTGTGTGTGCCCTTGCTTGACATTACAGAGTGCATTTCACACCAGCATGTGGGACACTGCTATTAGCATTTTCTCCTCACTAGACACTGCTGATGTCATCAGCTAATAAAGTGTTGTCTAACACTTCCCAACTCAGACTTGAGCTGTGGCACTTACCTTAAATACAGTTCTTTAGTCAGTGTACTTAGGTAGGGGGTCTCTTCTCACTGCAGTCACTGGGAGTTAATGTGGGTTTGTGGCTTTGCTTGACATTACAGTGCACATTTTACACTAGTATGGGGGACAGTGTTGTTACTATGTTATCAGCTATAGCTGATTTGTGGATGTGCAGTATTCCCACCAGGGCAGGATCAGAGACTAACCTAGAGACCAGACACAAGTCACCTCATCCTATACAATGCAGATTACAGTGACAAAGCTTTCAGCATATCCACATACATCATGGCATGGCTTGTAGGTCCTGTATTTTCTTGGTGAGAAACCCCTGTGAAGGCTCCCACTATTGCAGGTGTCTGCTGAGCTACATGCAAAAGGGAGCATTATACTCTATTAGTGTTCTGATGAGGTTTTAGTATAGTGCTGTTATATAATCCTCAGATCTGAATACAATGCCTGACTTATGAGGTGCACAATGTAGCCTTCCCATACCACTGTGGACACTTGGTGGTCAAAGTTCAGATTGTTATCTACATGTGCTCTCAGGTATTGCACCACTGGGTTTCAGCATAGGGGGAGTGTTGTCAATGCTGTAATTAGCAGGGAATTCCACTTTGCAGAAGGCCAAAATATTGAAACATTTTTGTATTCATGTGTAGACTGTGTGGCTTTGGCACCAATCATTTGTCTGTGTTATCCTCTCCTGTAGTATATCATCATTAGTAGACTCAATGATTGCACCCAATATGCAAGGATCAGCAAACTTGGTAAGCCAAAGGCTATATAGTTTAACCTGGGCTGCCAAAAAACAGATTCCAAATAGTAAAATGCCAAGCACAGATCCCTGGCATATGCCAATGGTGATGGCTCTACTGGTAGAGGTTGAGTACCAACTTTCACAGTATGTGTTCTGTCAGTGAGTCAATTGGTTTACCATCTAGTGACATAAGGGTTAATCCCCACTATTTTTTAATTTCTTCAAGTATTTTAATTTTCTAATATCATGAGAGAAATGGACACCATTCCTAAGTCAAAGTACAATTAAAGTTCATGAAATTAGTATTGTTTCAATCTTTGATGTCAGCCAGAAGTGATCTTCTCAGCACCCGCAATATGCCCAGTAATGTCTCCTTCTGCAGTTCATATGGAGTTACATGTATTGGTAACATATCTAAATATGATTGTACATTCTTTTTAATAAGACCTGTTGCTCCTACTACTATTGGAACTGTCTGTGTATCTTTCTTCCACATTGCTCTCATTTCTGCCTGCAAATCCTGATATTTTATGACTTTCTGTCTTTCTGTGTGCAAGACACTATAGTCACTGGGTGTGGCAATTTCAATGATCAGTGCTATTTTTGTCTTCATTTCATGGACCACTATATCTGGTTTTCTTGCAGCTATCTTTTGAACTGTTGGTAATGTGTGATCCCATGTGATGTAGACTTTATCATTTTCTATGATACTTTGTGGCACAGGTTTCCAGTGTTTTTCAGCCACTTCAGTACCATAATGTTTGCACACTCTCCAGTGGAATAGTCTTGCCACATTATTATGCCTTTCAGTATACAGCCCTTCTGCCATTAGTATGTCACAACCAGCAACAAGGTGTGATTCTAATTCTGTTTTACAATACCTACATTTGTCTGTTTCTCCTACATGTTCAATGGACTTTGTAAACCAACATGTATGTAGCCCACTACGTTGGGCCTCCAATATTAACCTTTCATCTCTTGGTTTGAATTCACCTCTACTTAACCATTCCTGCATTCAATCCTGATCAACATGAGGTTCTTCCAGAAGTTTTCTATACTTGCAACTATATTTATGCATTTTCCACATTTCTTGCCTTCTCATCTGGTCCTTTACCTTATATGCTTTCTTTTGTTTTTTTGGCACCTCCAGTTGCTGCCTGATTTTTATCTACTTCTGGTTTGATTTCCATTCCTGCTTAATGCCGATATGGTTCTGCTAGACTAAGCAGGGAAGTCATCTTAGATTTATTCTCCTCATGTTTCAGTTTCACTATGTTTGGGTCTTGTGAGGTCAGCAGATATGTGTGCAGTCTCATGACTGCAGATCTATACATGTAATCAATTTCAGGGAGGCCTATACCTCCTTTGAAATGGGAATATATAATCTTGGTATGCAATGATTTTTATAAATAGTTTGATGAGCATGAAGCATCTTTCTTGTTTTCATGTCTAATATATCCAACATGTTTTGAGGCCAGTCAATCACTCCAAAACTGTAAGTTAGAATAGAAAGAGCAAACTGATTTATCGCTTGAATTATATTCCTAGATATCAACACTGTTTTCAGGATTAATTTAAGTCTTCTAAAGTATTCCTTACTAAGTTTTATTCACATGTGTTCATGTTTTATTGCTGCTCTTTCATCAATTCCCAAATATTTATACACTTCCCCTTGCTCAAGTTTTTTATATCACATTCTTGTCCCAAACTGATGCTTTCTTGGTGCTGCAGTATTCCTGCTTTAAAGGTTGCTTTTGCACATTTATCAAGACCAAATGACATTCTTATATCATCTGAAAAAGTTTTGACAACTTGCAGTTGTGCTTTCAGTTTCTCATCTGATGAGCTGTACAGTTTTAAAACATCAACAAAGAACGAATGAGAAGTCTTTACACTTTGTTGTTTTCTAGGAGCCAAATTATAGCCGTGGCCTATGCTGTTAAGTAGGCAGCTTAATGGATTAAGGGCAAGGCAGAATAGCAGCAGTGACAAAGAGTCATCTTGGGATATCCCCCATTGAATTGTTATCCCTGCAATAATAATTTGTCCTTTATCGTGGCTTAATTGCAAAGTGGTCTGCCACTGTTTCATGTTCACTGTAATGAAGTCAATCAGTGCAGGGTGTAGCTTACACATTTTTAAACTATTTTTTATCCATGAATGTAGGATACTATCAAATGCTTTTTTATAGTCAATCCATGCCATACTTAAATTCTTCCCCTTTTTACAGTTCACCACTATGACTTTATTTAGCAACAAATGATCCTTTATTCCATATGACTTTCTTTTATTGCCCTTTTGTTCTATTGCCATAATTGAGTTTTCTTCTAAATAACTATAAACTCTGTCAGCATCAATTTCAGTGTACAGTTTATACGTCGTCGGAAGGCAAGTTATTGGGCTATAATTTTTAGGGTAGCTTGTAGGGTCGGTCTTAAGCAGGAGCACTGTTTTTCTGTTTTTAGCCAGGTTGGTGCATATATAAATATTTCTTACTCATGGTTAAATCTCCATGCAAATATCTTAATACTTTTAATCAGAAGTTAGATACTGCATCTGGGCCTGGGGTTTTCCAATTAGAGGCTTTTCTTAACTTTTTCAATCTCTCTGGCTGTTACTTCATCCCATTTCATATCCCGTACCTTTAAACTTCTTATTCTTTGTTTTACATCTTCTGTCCATTTAGCATCTTTGTTATGTTCCACAGGATCTTCATAAATACTTCTCCAAAATGTATCTATTTCTTCTTTGTTGGTGGTCTTTCAATTCTTACCTTGTTTCCCAATTCTCTATTAAACATTTTGGGGTCATCAGTAAACTGCTTATTTTGTCCTTTCCCTTTATATTTATCTGCGTAACTTCTAAGTGTTTCCCTCTGTGCTGAGATTTTTAGTTTATTTGCAATAGTACATGATAGATCCTGATCTGTTTTAATACTGTGCATTGCTTTTATCACATATATCTTTCTAAGTATTTTGGTTGATCTGTTCCCTCTTCTATACTCTTCTAATAGCGTCAGTTCTTGTCTTAATTGCTTTATAGTATTCTTTGTTCGATATTTCCATGATGGTATTCGATTTCTCCCCTTCCTTTCCCTCACAACCCTGTGTTCTTGTGGTAGAACTTTATCAGTTATTAATTTTGCTGCACAGTAATATATCTTGTTTATTTCTGTTATATCACATGGATGTCTACAGTCCTAATTACTGTGTTCATTTGTTTTATCAAACTTCTGACTTTTTGGGTTTTATTGACGTCCTGCAGTCCATATCTTTCATTGGACTTAATATATTTATCTATCTCTATTAAATCATGCAACTCCTCTCTTAACTCATTTTCTTGTAAACTGAGGACACATATTTTGCTTTCCATTTCCTGTGGGCATTCTCCAGAAAGTTCTATAGCATCTTCCTGTGGCACATTCTCTTCAGTTTCGTCCTGTGCCATCCATTGCTCTGTCATATGGGAGCTCACTGGCATATCACTCCTCAACATTGACTGCGTCAGAGTTTCCACAGTTTCATATTCCTTCCCTTGTGGTCCAGCTTCAAGTGAACATTTATACTGGTTTCCTGTGGAAGGCTCCAAAATATTTTCATATGGCACCTGACCAATTACTTCCCATTCCACTGATTCTCCCTTAATTTGGATGTCCATTGCTCTATCCTGTTGTGGTGCTTTCTAAATTAGACACTCCATAACCTCAGTTTCTGTTTCTTTAACTTCTGCATTACTAAACTCCTTTTCTACTTTTCCTCTTTGTCTTCTTATTTTTTTGTATCGTAAAGTTTTCCATTCTGGATTCTTTTGCCTGTATTTCTCTTCAAATATCTTTGGTGCTGCTCTTTTTCAGTTGATTAGTTTTGCTTTCTTCTTTGCATAGATATTACACCATATTAAATCTCTTTTTCTTTCCCATGTCCATATTTCTTCTTCAAATGTCTCCTGATCTTCCTGTTTCTCCTTACATTTGGGACTTATTCCATCATTCTGTGATGTAACCTGTGTTAGACCTTCTACACCAAATCCTTCACTTTGCAGGCACTCCATAACTTCATCATCTATTTTTTTAACTTCTGCCTTATTCTGCCTATATTCCCATAGAAGGGTGTACATCAACATGCATCCATCTGAGGTGGGGGGATAGCACCTGATGCATGCAGGTATAGACACATCCTGACTTTCCTCATCTGTGAGGTAGACCAACATGTCATCATGGACCTTTTCTAAATGGACATTAGTAATATCCCAGATGTGTGCAATAGATCCGTTTGAGTTGTTAGTGCTACAACCTTGTCTGTTACATCTGTTAAATATCCTCAAAGAGGTCATTGAGGCCATGCATGATGACAAGACTACCATCCTGTGGAACTTGATGAGGGCAAGGCATTTGACACAAATCCATACTGAGGTATTCACTCAGTACTGTCAGATGTGGTCATAAACACCTATATCACCCTAATGGGTAGACTAGTGGATCACATACATGGCATCTAAATATGCTGAAATGTGTGAAGTGACCTATATCTCAGGTCCAGTGATCAGGTCCATCCATACATCAGTGCTCTCTGCTAGCCCCTTTCTTGTCCATTATTTAAGTCACAGATGTCATGAATGACATACACATTCTGTGTCCAAACAGCTGTCTGAAGGACTACAGATTGTGGATAATCATTGACTCCAACTGAGGTATTAGTATAATACAGATAACATCAACACACACCAAAGACTGCTGCCACAACCATGATAACACGAGATGAAGCAAAAACATGGGAATATTTGTTACATTATGAAAACACACAACCCAAGGATAACACAGACATCACATCCTATAAGCAGACCCACTGGTAGGTGACCTGTGCCCTTGGGTAGATGGTATGTGGAACATCCACCAGCATGTTGCCACAGTGCCGACTACTCCCTTGTATGTAACGCAACTGCTGAAGGACATCCATATCAAAGACCATAATACCCCCATAGTTCACAACCTTCATCACACCAGTACCTTGAGTACACTGCACCCTTCTTCATGTACCTCCTCTACACATTTTCCAATGATGTGCAACATAAGTGTACCACCTTTGCCACAGTGAGTGGTCACACATCTTATTAGCCATACCTAGGTATTCTTTTTGTTTCATAAACATTACTGTCTGATGGTGCAGAACACCCATCAAGGTGTTACACCAGATGCATGGGTAATACTTATTCCTGTGATGCACCCAGTACATACATACCTGTTTGACAGCATTAATAGCATGGGTTACATTCATGCCACTCTGGATTGTGCAATATATATCTGCCATGCACACCAGTCAACTAGCCTGTAGTAATCCTAATGTCACATACAGATATGGCAGTGTCCCCCCTAACACCTCCAGTAGATGTTACATTATCAGGATGGTGAGGTGATTACCCTCATATATTGCTGATGTGTCATAATAGTTGTATAAGTGTGTTTGTGCAGAACCATCTATGATCACTCAGAATCACATATGTTGTGTCAGAGACATGGGAATACTGGTAGTATAATTCTAATATTGTACATGATTGTGCGTGCTTCTTTTACTGTTGTCCATGAGCCTGTAACTGCGTCCCACCTGTTGGAGACCTCTGCTGTCATTACACTCATATTCAGGCAAATCAGTTTGCACAACTTCACAATATGCGCCCAACCCCAACTGTACATAACATCCCTGACAGATGTCATCTGCATTGTTGATGTCAGGATGCTTATCTCTCAAAGACATCTTTTCCATTGTTATGTCACCTTGTGTGACAGTCACAAAATATACATTTTTACTGGTGTGATTAGTGTTTCTGCTACAACTGTCTTCCATTGATATGCCCTCCTCTGCTGTACATTAGGATGTTTCACCTGTACTTTTCCCTGTGTTCATTCCAACAATTCATCTCTGTGTCCTATTAAATACACACACTTCCCTTGACTGTTTATTTTAAATGGCAGTCCATCTACTCTTACAGATCATTTACACAAATTTTGTACAGAATTCCTGGAATGGGATCTCACAATACCCTGCACTGTATACACTGTCCTGTGTTTGGACAATATACATTGCTATATGTTAAACCCTAGTAATCATTGTGGCATTCTGTGCAATCCCACTAACCCAGTTTGCTCTATTGTAAACATGTTCTCTATCTGTGTTGCTTTATATGGTTCCATGTATGGCAAAACTGTTGCCAGCCACAAAACTACACTTGTTTATGTTTAAATGTGGTGCACAGCATGAATATGTAATTAGCACTGCTGCTCACCCCACAAACACATAAATGCCATGTAGGCTTCCTGTGAAGCCTTCATGGAGTTTATTGAATCCTACTATTAAAAAGGCAAAAAAAGTGAGATGAAGGTACTATGCAATTTCAAATCCTTTAATATAATAACATTAATACCATTTAGTGCTTTTGTTCACAATGGACTTCATCAGAATGAATATGCAACACAATGATCTTGAATCCCACTATGAAGTTTTTATATCCATTGATTGTTAGAGTGTTCTTCAATAGTAGATTAGAGACCTATGTGGAGACACAACCAGCAATAGAAGGATTAAAGCAATTTAATCAGCAGCAAAGGAACCAACGATCTCCAGGAGGTTCTGCTTCAAAACTTTCAATCAGCAAAGAGAGAGAGAGAATGTGGGTGAAACACTTTCCTCTCTTTCAGAATAATATGTTGGTGAAACAGAAGAATGGCACAAAAATTGACCAGAAGGACTGGAAAAGAGAGGGACTCAAACTAGACACTCATGGATGAAGGAGATCTTTGGATGATGTTTGAAAACTGAGCTGAACTTCCTGTTTAAGAAGAATGTCAAAACATAAACCCCATTTAGGGGATTATTTTTTGGACTGTACTCATCTACTGTTGAGGTGCACCAGATCAAAGGGATCTTCATTTTTTTATTATGAAGAGACCATGAAAGACATTGCTAGAACCTGAGACACTCCTTCCTCTTTTTTTTTTTTTTTTTTGCTCTTGCACAGAGAGCATGAGGGGCATTGAGCAGGTGTTAGTACCTTTACTGGTGAGGAGCTTCAGATCAAAGGGACTTTTTTTTTTTTTTTTTTGCTCATACATTGAGAGTGTGAGGGTACTAGATTGGATACATGGTACTGGACACCACAAGAGCCAGCTATACATCCAGAAATGTTAGTAGAGTCAACAAACAGGAGGAAGGACATTTAAAAAAGGTAAACATCAGTAAAGCTTATAAATGTTGGCATGATAATTACAAAAACCTATCAGAAGAAATTAAGATGGACTAGGAAAAAAGATTAAAATGACAAATTACAAAAGATGAATGGTGGAAAACATTTAAATATGTAGTGAAATTGAGATTATTTATTATATTTGCATGGAAGTACCTACTTAAGTATGTTTATGTTCACAGTAGGTTACAAAGGATTTTTCCTCAAGTGGAAATTCTAAGGTAAAGAGATGGTATCCTGGGTGCATATCTTCTGGAAATGTGTAGAGCTGGCAGATTTTAAAGAAGTCCTGCAGTAAATGCTCAGTTGACAGGTAGGAATAACCAAGGAGTGGATGATGTTGAGCTGAAATTGAGGTCTGTAAATGTGAAAGCATAATAAAGCCTTAATAAGTTTAATTATGTTAGCAGCCTAAAACCAAGTACTAGAAAGCACTACAATCTAACACTAAACCAACCATAGAAGATATGTTGGCCATTGTGAAGAAAATAAAATAATTCTAAGGTTGATAATTTAGTAAGGGAGTGAGTAAATTACATATACTTAAATGGAATGCATGGGATCGATGCCTAACCATTGGTGTTCAAGGGATGAAGGAAACCAAACGGTTGGTGGAAATTAAGAGAGATACTGAAAGTTATAAAAATGTGAAGATGAAACTGGTAAGGTTTAGATAAGATTAAAAATAAACTTAATGATGACAATTATGTGATTAACCAGTTCATATCTATATATATTAAAAGTATGATAGTTTTATGTTATATCTGATAATGTCAAGTTCATCAGACATTCAGAATATCAAACAATTTTCATGCTAACATAAGTGACTGAACAGTCATATAATTAAAGAATGCTGGAATTAGTTTGTGGGAGGTAAGAGTATAGGGGTAAGCAGAAATTTGCCCTTTCCCCATTGGTGCATGGATTCGGTGTTGGTATATATAAGTAGCAGGGGGCAGTGGGCTTTGCCCCCTGAAAAAAAAAAGCTGCTTTAGTTTGTTTTAATGTAGCTTTATTTTTTTTTTATTAAAAACATTTTATTACATTTTATACCAATGAAAATTTATTTACAGAAGATTAATAATATATAGCAATCAATTAATAAAAGAGAAAAAAAAAACAGAAAATAAAACAAAACAATGACGATAAACAGAACTATATACAGAGTCCATAACAAGGTTCATATTGAACAAAATCATTAATATTTTTCTAATAAGTCTTTGGGCCAGATTTACGAAAGCTTACATGGAGTTGTAGAGTAGTGTAAGACGTTAAACAGGCAATATGTCTGCCGTGCGATCCAGGAACAGCCGGCAGGGGCGTGCATGAGAACTGCTAAAACTACTCTTGCATGGACAGCGTCATGGTATGCAAATTACTTCATTTGCTGGTGAAAGCTATGCAAATGAGGTAAATTTGCAATCCAGGAAACACTAACCTGTCCGTGGAAGATTAGTGTTATCTGCAGAAATGTACTCTGTTGGTAGCGGAGTACCGTTCTGCAAATAGCTAAACGGAGCTATGACAGCTCCAAATAAAGGATGCATACAGTTGAGGAAGCATGCCAATGGCCAAATATAAGGCCACTGGCATTTATAAATGTTTAAAAATATAAAAATCTAACTTTTTTCCCCGATCTCTGATGTTTAAGCATAGTGCAGCACCATGCAAATACACGGTGCTTATAAAACCAGGAAAATAATTAAAAAAAAGCCAAAAATAGACATTTTCACTAAAAAGCTTATTCTGCCATGCAGATGAATGGCAGGCTAAAAACAACATGGCCACTGAGTAGTGGTTGCTAAGAGGAGCAAGCTCAGTGTCAGAGATGTAACCATGCATTAGTAGGCAATCCTATGCAAATGAGGATAAGGATAGTGAATCCCAATTTTCCCCAGCATGTGAGCCATGTCCCAAGAGTGTAAGAGTAGGAGTAGATGAGTAGTAAAGTAGAATATAGATGACATCATGAGGGGGTGTGTCAGACAGGCTGTAAGCTAATTGGAGCACAGTGGCTTATGTTTGATTTGAGTTGCTCAGGATTGCAAGAGGCGTGCCTACAGTTGTTATATTTGAAAACCTCAAACCAAAGGTGCACAATGTTAAAAGATAGGAAACTCCTTGCAAACATGCACACAGCGTGTGCATGTGTGTGCATGCGTTTGCGCTTGTTTGAGCTGCGCTTCCCCGGGCGGAAACAGAAAGGTAAAAGGAAGGAAAAGAAGTAGTAGGAAGTTAACCAAGGAGAACTAGCAGAGCTGCCAGGTGAAATATATCAGAATCAGCCAATTACACAGGCAGCAGACTAGCCCAGCCCAACCCAGCACTTTAAACTCTGCAAACAGCATTCCCTCCTGTTTTTTCCCAAGAACTCTGCAACATTGCAGTATACAAACAGGGAAAGCTCAAAAAGCTTAAGTCAGACAAAATGTTAGGGGCTGCTCTTGCTATCATAAACCAACATGTGCAAGGTGTTGAGGGTGGTGATGTTGTGAATGTTGCAGAGCAACCCACAGTGAGGAGATGGAGAAGAGTGTACAGACCCAGGGTAACCTACCAGGGGCTACATGAGCTGGAGATAGTGGACCGCTATAGGGTGGACAGAGATCTCCTACAGCAAATTGTTGAGCTGTGCCGGCCACGCCTCACACACAGAACCAACAGAGGGGAACCCATCCCAGTGGATACCAAGGTATGTGTTGGCATAAGAATACTAGCTACAGGTACCTTCCAGAGACCAACTGGTGATATGATGGGGATTTCACAGGCATCAGCATCCAGAGTACTCCACCAGTTCCTGGATGTCATGTCAGCACATGCCGGTGAGCACGTATATTTCCCCAATTCCAGTGAGGCATTGGCCAGCAATATGCTTCTTTTCCACCAAATAGCAGAATACCCTGAGGAAGTGGGTGCAATAGACTGCACACACATAAGCATCAAAGCACCACTCGGTGAGTGGGGTAGGGTCTACATCAACCGCAAGGGCTTCCCCTCCATCAACTGCCAGGTCATGTGGGATGCCCAGGGCATTATAATAAATGTGTGTGCTGGCTGCCCTGGAAGCTATCACGATTCCCACATCTGGCATCTGACGCAGCTGTACCAGAGATTTGCCAATGGGGACATCCCTGATGGTCACCTAGTGGGGGATGCTGGATACGCACTAGAGCCGTGGCTGATGACACCCATCAGAAATGCACACACATCTGAACAAGAGCTCCATAATGAGGCACATGCACAAACAAGAAACATAATTGAGTGTGTTTGGGATGCTCAAGTCATGTGTGCCTGGACACATCTGGTGGAGCCTTGCAGTACTCACCAACTACATGTTCCCAAATTGTTATGGTATGTGCCATGCTACACAATATGATCCTGCGGAAACAGCTGCAGCAGGAACAGCATGGGGCAGGGCCAAACAGCTCCCCACCATTGCCAAGGCCTGCACAGGCACAGTGTGACTCAGAGGAGGAACAACCTGAGCCTGCCCCAGTAGACAGAAGGAGGTGTGCCCAGTATGCCCTGGCCTTAGCAAAGAGGCAACGCATAGCACATACACAGACTCAGTAGGAACCCTGGAAATGGCACCTCTCTCTGACTCACACATACAGTAAAAGGGATGCCTAACTTGACACTACCTGTTTTCAAACATGTATAGGGAGTGTACTATCTGCATCTGACATAGGCAGCCCTGCAGCACCACCTGAGGCATGAGTGCCCTATTTTAAGCAATATAAAGCACTGCTAAGCACATTTTACCAGTAATGAGCATATTTAAATCCAATTGCGTGTAGCTGCACACCGCGCTAACCAGTGCAACGTCGGGCAATCATGGGCAACGTTGGGCAATGTTGGGCAAAGTCGGGTAAACACGCTCACACCTGCTTTACTGTTCCTTAACCAGTCAGGTCTGCCCAGCAGGAAAATAAAAAGAAGTGGCAGGGCTCGAACCCAGGATACTGTGCATTATAGTCACAATACTGAACCACTAAACCATGACAGCATTTCACTGGCACAGACACAACTTACGTCACTCACACATACCAGTTGGGGGGGTCACATACCTAACAGTCACAGCCATCAGGACAATTGTAAACAAATGCAAACACAAACAAATGCTGTATCATGCCCTCTGAAGAGGCATATGAGTAACCTCCCCCCAGGCCTATGCAGACAGATAACAGCAGGCCAGACAGTGTGATGTGGGTTGGGTAGGCTATGAAGTCACAAACTAATATGTGTGTAATTGGAAGCTAAGGTCTGTAGTACAGTGGTATGCCTCAAGCCAGTACAATAGGCAACAGTAGAGTGAAATGGAGTACCTGACATAGCAGTGCAGGCTAAGCAAATGTGTATAAGTATCAGGTGTACCCCTCATCCTATGTACACCCACAGTAACAATCAGGTGTACCTCCCCGGGTAGAAATGTACAAATAATAGCTGTCCCCCCTGTATGTAGAAATGTTGATAAGTCTATGCAAATTGACTCATGGAAGCCCTGCAGGCACAGCGTGCTTCCTGTCGATGTACAACACAAAGGTGAACCCTGAAGTAAAAAACAATTTAAATTTTCACACACATATATAGTATATATATGCCCATAGTGGGCATGCTCACACACTTAAACAAATTTAGCAAATGTCAGTCAACAACATACTGAAAGGTCATACTGGGCATGCTCACACACAAACAAACAAAGCAAATGTCAGTCAACAACATACTGAAAGGTCATTCTGAGCATGCTCACACACTTGGGCCATGTCAGAGTACAGCAGTGGGCCACACATATCTGGCAGTTGCAGTTCTTACTCCAGACACTTGTCACTATTCACCAATCCTGCCTTGCGCACACAGTGATATGAAAACAGACCCATATAATATATTGGACCCAGGTCATAATCAAACTATGTACTACAAGTACTTAAGTTGTTCAAAGAAAGTGAAAATCTAAAGAAGATCAATAAATCTCCGATCAGTATCATCAAGAAACAGTGAGCACTCCTAACATTATCCAAGCCATGTTCTGGCAAAAATATTGCCAAAGAGTCCATAGAGAACCATGAAGCTTTATTTTGCTATGTCATAAATATCAATGTAAACTCACATATGTTCTGAGTCAGTGCAAAGTGTAAATGAATACATGAACATGACTGACATTGCCAACATCTTGTCAGACAGGTGCATACATATTTACCCCCCTCTCACTGACAAAAGGACCCATTACCATACCTGGGGATTGTGAAAAGCCAGAAATCACATATACAATGGTTAAACAGCTCTATCCAAACCTAAAAACACGGTGTCTATCGGATGACATGGTGTCCCTGGCTGTGTCATATGTGAACTCCAAAACAAACAGACCCTGCACCTGAACAGTCTGTTGAGACTCACACTCTGTACAGGATATGAAACTGTTGAATGGGTTACAGCAACATTTGGCACACTACACAAGTGTTGGTGCACAACAGACCATGGGAACTATTGTCTTATAAGCCTAATAAGCCTGATCTTCAAGGCCATGTAGTCCATCATTATGGAACTCATAAACAGAGCTATTGGGAGCCTACAAACACCCAACCCTACCCATTTTGGTTTGGTCAGGGGCAGATCATGGTCCCTAAACCTGCTAGACAGTTTTCAAGGCAGTTACCCAGGACATACATCAATGAAATGAGCTCCACATGGGCTACATAGACTTCAAAAAGCCCTTTTCCAACATCCCACACACGTCTTATCCACAAAATCAACAACCTGTCCATAAACACGTATGTCATCTGATGGATTGCCAACTGGGGCACAGATAGATCCCACAAGGTAAGAATTGTGGTCTCCCTGTTGGACTGTAAGCTGGTGACAACTGCTGTCCCCCATGGTTCAGTCCTGGGACCCCTCCTGTCTGGTATATACTTTTCAGAAATATAGTCAAACACACGAGGGCTATGGTTAGCAAAGTTTGTGGATGACTGCAAAAAGGGTGTCATAATCAATGTTTGGGACAACAGAGACATCCTTAAAAGGGTCTCAGTCAGACAGATGAGGTGTCAAAATTATGGCCTCAAGCTACAGTCATACAAATACCACAGAGGTGCCAACACCCTAAATATGGAGGTAATAATAAGGGATCTATGGACATATGTGGATAGTCATCTCTACTTCTAGAAACACATTCACAAAGTGGTTAGAAAATCATGCTATGTGTTCCCACAAATTGCCAAGGTCATTGTATGTAGGTCAAAGGAGGTTCCCTCTATTCATCAGTCATCAGACTCATCAGAGAGTATCATGACACACTTGCGATGAATATGACTAGGCACCTTCAGCAGCTGGAAAGACCACTGAAATACCTCAACAAGAGGATTACTGGCCTCAAACAGTTGCCCCATGCAACAAGACTGAAGTTAACTCAGTCTGTACCCTGTTGCATACTGTCTACTCAGGCGATCTCTGCCCAACAGACAGGTCCATGTCCAATGCAAAACTGATGTACATGCTCTATCTGAAGTAAACCCAAGCTCACTGTGCCACATGCTCTAGGGATATTATCATCACAACAATAAATAGAACATGTTGGAGGGATACATTACTAACTCACAGACTTCCCTTGCTTTGGAACAGGCTCCCAACCTACATTAAGCTGAGTCCCTCACTGACACTCTTCCAGAGGAGCCTTGATGAGTGTATGTGAAACTGAACTGTCACACCATGGATCACTTCATCAGCTCTACTACACAGAGGCCTAGGGAACTAACCCCATGTGTGGTGATAGCTGCACACGCTGGCCATACTAATATATGCCTTTAGGCAGACAGCCTATTACCTACCTATGTACCTATATATATGTAGGGGAAACACAGTATAATAAGCCAAAGATGGATGAGCAGAGATGTGTGTAAGAGGGTGACCATGACAGGGAGCCATCCAGGACTGTCCCACCCAGCAAACATCCCAATGGCAAAAAAGACATGAGATGCACGTCTCACCCACTGTACATAACAGCCGCCAGTATCTGTAAGCATTGTATGTGGTGCATGTGCCTGCTGTACAACATGACTGTACAATGAAGTACACATCTACTATCTGTAGACATGTACCTGTCACATAGGTTCATAGATATGTAGTAGACTATCTTCACAAAGGCATATATTAGCCTAGGCAAGTTGTACAGCTTTCACAACCCCATTGGGCAGTCTCCTAAGCCCTAGAAATAATAGTCAGTGCCCTAAGCCCCTTTCTAGTGGGGCTGCTGATGTAATACCTGGCGTGAATTGTCTTTTTCCCATCCATTCATCAAGGTTCCTATTGAAGAGTGTCAGCAAGGGGCTCTGTCTGATGTACATTTGGACTCTGTTCCACAGTAAGGCAAGTGTCTGGGATGGTACTCTATCCCACCAGCATGTTGTATTCATTGCTGTGGTGAGGTTCATATCCCTGGAGTGTATAGTGCAACTCAATTTTGTTATCTGTAGATGGAGCATGTTCAACAGTTATGTGTTGGACATGGCTCTGTATGTTAGGCAGAGTGTGCCTCTGAGTAGGCGGTATGCAACGGAGAACATATTTAGTTTTACCAGTTGTGTTGCATAACACAACTGTTTGAGGCCAGTAATCCTCTAGGTGAGGTACCTCTGTGGTCTCTCCAGCTGCTGGATATGTTTAGTCGAGTACATCCAAAATGGTGCATTGTACTCAATGATAGGTCTGATGACTTAAGAGTAGAGGGCCACCACTACCTCTTTTGATCCTGATGCAAACCCTTTGTTGATTAGGTGGGCCACATAGGATTTCCTAATCACTTTGGCAACATGGTTGTCAAAGGAAAGATGACTATCTACTTGTGTCCCCAGATACCTTATTACCTTGTCAGTTTTTAGGGGTTAACACCTATGTGGTAGTTTGTGGGTACTTTGTTTTTCCCAAAGGGGATTACTATGCATTTTTTCACACTGAGCTTGAGGCCAAGATTCTGACATCACACATCTGTCTCATAGAGTCTCTTCTGGAGAATATTTGTGTCATCTGGGGAATCTATTATGGCAAACACTTTAAAGTTCCCAGCAAAATTAGTCAACCACAACCCTCCTGTGTTGGCATGTACTTTTGAGAAGTCTATACCAAACAGGAGGGACCCCAGGACTGAACCCTAGGGGACACCAGTTGTTACCGGTGTAGAGTCTGACATGTAGCCAACAACTCTTTATTTGTGGGATATATCTGTGAGCCAGTTTGCAATCCATCTTGTGATGTATGGATTCATTCCCAGGTTGGTGAGTTCATCTATGATACCTGACTGGGGAATGATATCAAAGGCCTTAGCGAGGTATAGGTAGGCTATGTGGAGCTCCTTTCAATCATCTGTAGCTTGGGTAACTGTCTCAAACAAACCCACCCAGTTCAGGAGGTGTGATCTGCATTTGACGAAGCCAAACTGGGTGTGTTCAACTGTGTGAAGGTTCCCAATGTCTTTATTGTTGACTTCCATTATGACTGGCTCCACTGCCTTGCAGATCAGACTCATCAGGCTCATAGAGCGTAAATGCCGAGGGTCTTTTGTGACCCCACCCCTGTGGAGTGGGAAGAACGTTGCTGTGCAACATTCTATGGGTAGAAATCCTGTAGAGAGGATGTAGAGAGGTGTAGGTATCCTTGATGAATATGGATACATCCCCACCCTATGTGCTATGATCCAGGTTCTGATGCTGGAAGGTATGGAATGAGTAGTATCCTGGTAGTGCTGGTCTGCTCTCTGGAGGCTTGAACTAGGTTTCTGTTACTGCACAGATATCAATATTCTCCATACTGAGAAGTGCCTCAAGTATGTGCATTTGGAGGCTGAGACTTCTGGCAATGAGTTGCATTTAGCTCACTTTGTGGTTATTTGTGTTGGTTACGGGGTTTGGTTTGTCCTGAGTGACCAGTGTTCCACACCTGAAGTCAACGCCTCATTGGTCCAATCCAACCATAAGCTAATTACCCTACATATCCACATTCTTCCCTCACCTCCCATTAAGGAAACTATGTTAAAAAATTTCTCCAAAGCCAACTTCATGCTTCTTAAGACAGAAGTGGTGAACTTCATGACACCCATGCAGATGGACAATACAGTTAGGACTACTGAATCCTACACAACTGCACTTTATAAGCACTTACATGGGTGCATGGATCATGCTATCCCAAACAGAACCAAGATGCTATCCTCCAAGAAAAGGAAGCCTATCTGGTGGTCCCCTGCCATAAACAAACTGTACAGCAGAAGGAAGAAACTGTTGCAAAAGAGGGTAAAATCCCATGAGTGGAGGAGCTCCCTGGTCAGCCTCAGTAAGAAGCTGTGATCCCTGATAAAATCCTCCAAAGCTAGTTACAAAAACAAAATCACCACTGATTCTAAAGACAACCACAAAGCATTCTATAGCTATATCAAGAATCTCAATGGCAACACTCAGATCTGCTCTGAGTTACAGCACAATGGTACTAAATATACTGACCCAACTGATATTGCCAACATCCTGGCAGATAGGTTCAGTGCTAACTTTACCCCCCTCTCACCCATGAAAGAGCCCATCTCTATACCGGAAGAATGTAAAGTTGCTGTCATCATGGCTGCACATGTAAAAACCACACTCTCCAAAGCCAGGAACACAGCACCCATGGGGCCAGACAACATCCCAGGCTGCATTCTACATGAACTACAGAATGAACTGGCACCACACCTAAATACCATGTTCAATCATAGCCTCACCTCAGGCTTTGTGCCTGCTGTATGGTGCACAGCGATGGTTATCCCACTACACAAGAGGGGAGCCACCATGGTCCCTGGGAACTAGCGCCCCATTAGCCTGATGAGCCTGGTCTGCAAGGCCATGGAACGTATCATCATGGAACTTATAAACAAAGACATTGGTAATCTCCAAACTCTGGACCACAACCAGCTTGGGTTTGTAAAAGGCAGATCATGTCTCCTAAACCTGATAGACTTCTTTGAAGCAGTCACCAAAGCTGTAGACAATCGTTAGGTGGTTCACACAGCCTATGTAGATCTTGCCAAGGCTTTTGACACCATCCCCCACTCTGGAATTATAGATAAACTCACTAAACTAGGTATAAATCCCTATGTCACAAGATGGGTTGCCAACTGGCTCATTGACAGAACCCAGACTGTGAAAGCAGCAGACACCAAATCCGACTTCAGACCAGTGACAAGTGGAGTACCACAGGGTTCAGTCCTGTGTCCTGTCTTGTTTGGTATCTACTTCCCTGAAGTACAGGCTAACACAGAAGGTCTTTGGCTAATGAAGTTCACAGATGACTGCAAACTAGGAGCCATAATCGAAACTACTAATGATGTGGACATCCTACAAAAGGGCCTCACTGAGACAGATGCCTAGTGTCAAAGCCATGGCCTCAAGCTCAATGCCAAAAAGTGCATTGTCATTCCCTTTGGTAAAAGCTCTGCACCCATGAACTACAACATAGGCGGTAGTATACCTAACACCAAAAGTGTGACAAGAGACCTTGGGACACAGGTGGACAGTAGTCTCTCCTTTGATAATCACATTTCCACAGTAGTCAGGAAATCCTTCTACGTGGCACACCTCATCACAAAAGGTTTCTCATGCAGAAAAAAAGAGGTCATTGCTCCCCTCTACTCATCACTAATTAGATCCATTATAGAGTACAATGCCTCTTTTGGTATGTACCTCACAAGACATCTACAACAACTGGAAAGGCCGCAGAAGTACCTCACAAAGAGGATTACTGGCCTCAAACACATGCCCTACACAGACAGTCTTAAAACACTTCAGCTTTACTCTGTCGCATATCGCCTACTCAGAGGAGATCTCTGCCTAACATACAAAGCTATGTCAAACACAGAGCTGTTGGACATGCTCCACTTAAAGAAATCCTGATCCCTCTGAGCTACACGCTCTAGGGACCTAAACCTTGTCACCACAATAAACAGAACATGCCGGAGGGATAGATTCCTATCCCAGAGACTTCCAATACTCTGGAATAAACTACCTATCTATATCAAACAAAGCTCCTCATTAGCACTCTTCAAGAAAAATCTTGATGATTGGATGGGAAATAGGAAATTCACCCCGGGGATCACTTCTGTGGCTCAGCTCGACAGTGGCACAGGAAAATAAATTTCTTGGGTGGCAAAAGCCAGGAGTACCTTTTTGACTGGGCTTGTATAGGCCCCAGATCCGATAGCCTAGTACCTACCTATGAACCTATGAACCTTTGAGCCTTGCCTAAAAAAGGTAATATGGGGACAGCAAGAGCCTTGGCCAGTATTCAGAAGCATAAAGGCGACAGGTGCAAACCATCTGTAGCGAAGCAATGAGTTTGTCTATCATGTCATCACAGGCAGACAGAGACTGGATCCCCTTTGAATGACACCAGAAGTTCAGCCAATTGTTGAAGTGTATCATCTTTCTGTTATATTGCAGTATCATGTAGGTGAAGGTAAGATGCTACTCAAGGTCAGGGTCATACCAGCCTGGGCTACATGATCATAGAGCTACTATATATCTCTTGTCATGTTGTCCTGGGAGGTATGTCTCAGATCATTCACACTGACATGTACAAAGAACACGTCATATATGTACCTGTTCTGTAGTGATGTAAGTGCTTGTGTTATGTCGCGGATCATAGCATCTGACAGACAACTGACAGTAACCTTCCCCTTGTCCAGCTGAGTGAGTGTGTGCCTGACTATGAAGTCACCTATTACTAGTGTGTTGGGTATGTTGTTTTGCCTTAGGGCCTGTTGTGAGGCACATTGCTTTGGTGTATTATGTGTTTTCTGGTGTGTGCTTGGAGGTGCATGTTGCTTGCTTGTCTGCTTAGGAGGACACTCTCTCTTTTTCAGATTAATATTTGTATTCTCCGAGTATGGTAATGTGTATTTATGGGTGTGTTTTGCTGGTGCTTATATTGTAGGTCTATGTGGGACAGTTGGTGTTGTGGTTGTATGACCCTACTACTCCTGACTGTATTGTCCAGTATTGGGTTGACAGAGCTTAGCCACCGGTTTGACCCTGTGTGTGCCAGCATGTGGTGCATCAACCCATATATGATATGGTCATAGCCTATGCATACAATACACTCACAATACACCTAGTATGATAAGCCTGCTGAGGTTAGCAAATGTGAAAAAAAACTTTCTGCAAACTGTCAGCAAGTAATGTCTGTATTGCACCCTGTAACTCCATATTGCTTGCTGAAGTGTAAAAACGTACTTAGTTTGGATTAAGAACCCCGCACTTGCAAACTGTGTGTGTATGTGTGTGTGTGTCTCTCCCTGGGGAGAGAGCAACCTTTTTGGAGACTACTCAGACCCCTTAAAAGTGATATACTCATCTTTGTCAAGTCTGATGATGTCACCATCCTACAAATATACCTGTGGAAAGGTGAAATACCAGTAATGTGTATAGCGTGTCGTGTAAATGCGTACTGCTGTAGTATCATAATCTAGTTAGGTAGGGGTTTGAATCCTGCACTTGCCAACTGTTTGAGTGTGTGTGTCTCCCTGGGGAGGAGCAACCTTTTTGGAGAATACTCACACCCCTTAAAAGTGGTATACTCATCTTTGACAAGTCTGATGATGTCACCATCCTACAAATATACTGTGGAAAGGTGAAATCCCAGTAATGTGCATAGCGTGTCGTGTAAATGCATACTGCTGTAGTATCATAATGTACTTAGGAAGGAGTTTGAATCTCACACTTGCTGACTGTGTGTGTGTGTTCCAGGTGTGTGACACCGTTGGTCATTGTGGAGGGGGTTTTGATTTTTCTAGTGTATGACATATCACAATGACAACTGTATGTGCATTACACATGTAAGGTAGCTGTGGGGCTAAGCCATATACATACATGTGACCTCAATTATTTCATAGGTGGGTACTCTGCTTTCTTCATGAACGCATCTGTTATCTTTGCCAGAGCGTGCTGGCACTTTCCAGACCTTAGGTCACTTCTGTATGCTAGTGACAAGCTTAGCCACTGCAGTGATCCCTGGGCTACATCTTCTGTTTCACATCCACTCATCATGGTTTCTACTGAAGAGTGTGAGTGAGGGTTTATGCTTGAGGTATATTTGAATCCTGTTCCAAAGTATGGCAAAGATGACTAATCATTATTGGTGTGCAACAACCTCTGTGGATCTGCATGCAAACCCTTTATTGCTTATGTGCTCCACAGAGGGATTTCCAAAACCCTTTGGTAATGTGATTATCAAAGGAGAGATGACTAAACATATGGCTCTATGTATACATTAGTACCTGTTCCACATTTTGGGGGCTACTACCTATGCTGAACTCTGGGGATACTTTCTTTTCTAAAAGTGGATAACTATGCTTTCTTTGGCTTATAGCTTTATAGCATGAGTTTGACACCAGGTATCTGTCTCTATGATACCCTTTTGGTGGATGTGTGTGTCATCTAGAGAATAAAGTATAGCCCACAGTATGCATTTTCATCAAACATGGGAAGACATATCCCTGCTGTGTTTTCTTGTACATAAGAAAGCTATATGCCAAACAGTAGTGGTCCCAGGACAGAGTGCAGGTGAATACCACTTGTTACTGGCATGTAATTGTACATGGAGGCTGCAAATGTTACTGTGTGTCCTACATCTGTGCGTCAGTTGTCAATCCATCATCTAATAATCATTTATGGTCAGTCTGTTGAGGATATGTATAATACCAGAATGTGGGATGTTGATGAGTTGCTGGTGAGCTATAGCTTGGCTGTGTGGACCTCCCCTCCCTCACCTATAGCCTTGTTAACTGGCTTGAAGTCTACTAGGTGTATGAGCCATGATCTGGCCTTTAGAGAACCTCAGTGGGTATGGTGCAGGGTTTGCAAGTTCATAATGTCTCTGTTAATGAGTGCCATAATGCTGTGCTCCATAGCCTTCCCAATAACATTTGTCTGGCTTATAGGGTGAGAGCTTCCAGGATCTGTTATAGTTCTACCCTTAATCAATTTATGTTAACATTTGCACTGGGTGTTACATGGGTGGACAGGTTTAGGAATAAGTATATTAGAGGGTCAGCTCAGGTTTGAAGGTTAGTAGACCAAGCCAGATAGGCAGGATTAAGTTGGTTTGTACATGTGCTGAGGAGGGATGCAGAGTATATTGTGAAACAGATGCTAAGGATGAAGCCACCAAGTAACAGGAAAAGAGGAATGGCTAAGATGAGGTTTATGGTTGTGGTGAGAGAGGACATGCAGGTGGTTGGTGTGACAGAGCAAGATGCAGAGGTTAGGAAGAAATGGAAACAGATGATCTACTGTGACGACCCCTAATGGGAGCATCCAAAAGGAGAAGAAGAAGACGTAGCTCAACCCTTATGGACTGTGAACACCATTACCGTGTGTCATTCCACAAGTATGTAACCTGTATAGAGGCTGCATCTGGACAGAGTGTTTAGGTGAGTGGTGACTTCATATGTCAACTTGTGTATGGCACAGCCAGGGACACTGTCCAGTACCATTGCCACTGTGGTTTGGACTTTAGTAAAGAGATGTTTTAATGTCTGTGACTCATCAGGTTTTACATTCTTCAGGTCTGGAAATGTGGCCCTTGTGTAACAACAGGGTGGTGAAATCTGCATTCAAACTGTCTGACAAGAAATTGGTAATGTCAGTCAGATAAGTGTACTTTGTGACCATTTACATTAACTGTGACCCGATCTGAGATTTCCCCTGTAGATTATACACAACACTAAAGAAAGCTTTAGTGTTGTCTTTGGAATCCTTGCCATTTTGTATTTTGAAGCTTGCCTTGTATGTTTATTGAGGGATTGTATTTTCCCAATGATACTGACCAGAGAAGTTATCCCTTCTTGGTATGTAACTCTTTTTTGATACAACTTCACACCTTCTGTTATATATTTAGTTTATGGCAGGGGTCCATGAGGCTAATGCACTTTTACTGTATAAGTGAGAATTTCTTGTGTTTGTGATAGTACGGTTCATGCAACCCTGTAGGTGAACAGTGTGCATTACTAAAGGATTATGCAGCTGGGACAGTGTTAACCTTAGTAATGCAAACCAATGACCGATAGCAACAACAGCATCACCCACAGCACAGTGTCAACCCGTGTCATACACACACATGCGTACTCAAGTTCCAAAATGTGTGTAGTACAATACATACTGGCCACCAATAGAAACTATGGAGTGTTAACACTGGCCAATACAGGGCATGTCACCCTGCCCATGTGTCCAATATGCATGTACATGCAGACAGTGCACCTCCACCATGTTCACAAATGGACACCTGCAAACCTGTGTTGCACATACCCCGCACTTACTGTCCACTGTATAACGCATGTTGACACAACTACACACATCAGCCAAGTGGCACATGGGCAAACAAAACACAACTGGAATAAACATTGGTGACAACAATACAACATTGCTAATTACAGCTTTAATGCATCATGCCTGCTCAGCTACACCTTCAAGGATATCATTACACTTTACTGCTGACAACATGCTACACATCCAACCATTGCTATAATTTATTAAAGTCACCCTGTGCATCAGCACCATGTTAGCCTGTTCCTGCATCAATGTTACAGATGACAGTAGGTGGCACAGGTTTCATCATATGCACAGGGTCTGCTGTTGGTTTGCCAGAGGCCTACACTGAGCCATACAATCGACATGTGTGTGTGAGTGTGTGTGAGGGCCATGAGTACTGTTATGGGCCAATGTTGATGTAATGTGGGCAGGTATGTGTTTGCCCTAGGTTTCTGGTTTATGTGTGTGTGTCTGCATGCACACAGTTCCACCATGGAGCTGCCATATACAGGGATTTGTGAGACAGCTACAGACTGTACCTGGCAGGCTTTACAGATCACCATCTCTGGCCATGGATACGGAACCTGTGCCTGGCAGAGGTGCTACAGACAGTATCAGGTACTAATTCAGAGTGGGTACTATCCGAAGAGGTTGACATATGTCCACTGGATCCAGGTCCCTGCTGGGACTGGCCAGAGCCACGTGCATGTGGTCTGCTAGGACGGTCTATGGACAGCCCCCCAACATTGCTGGGGCTGGTACTGGCACTACGGGAGTGGCTGTGACTTGCTGGATGTCCACGGTGACCTCCAGCTGCTGATGTTGCTGGCATGCATCCATGTCGACATCTCAACCATCCTGCATGGCCCTGACACATGGACATGACATTGTGTAGGACATCCAATGTCTCACCCCAATGTCTATCAGTGACCTCAGTGTAGTTACATATGGCACCTGCTAGGTCACAGATACTGTCATTTACAGAGGTGTTATGAGCCCTCTGTGCCCTTAGCCCCTGTCTGGTGTACCGCTCTAGTCATGTCTGTGCCTCCATGATAGCCTGGAACATGCATGTGGTAGAAAGAGGTGTGGCATGTCTGCCAGGGCCATGATGACCAGCGGTGCTCTGACGAAAACCCCTGGGCATCTGCCTATGTGGTACCATTCCAGACATTTGGCAATGGCTGCTGTGTCCTGATACATGTGCCATAGATACCACACTGTCCTGGCCAGTGCCAACCGTACACTGTCCCTCAGCTAAGGGCTATGGTGATGATGGATGTACAGGCAGTATGACTGTGTGCATGGATGGGGTGGAGACTTGGGTACTGTCAATTGGTGGCCCAACAACAGACCCTGACAAACCTGCCTGTGCCTCAAGACACCTATCCTCATCATCACTATCTGTCTCAGTGACATTAGGTTCCCTGCTGTACTGAACCAGCCCCACCTCGGCACCTACGAGAGGAAAACAGGAAACACACTTTAAGAACTGAACATGACTTCAGACCACATGCACACATGCACATGTGCGCACTTGCACACATGCACACATGCGCACATGTGCATATGCACACATGCACACACACAAAATTACACTCCTCCCTAAAGCAGACACACACAACACCAGCAATCACAGAACATACACAATAGCAGGTGATGGTGGAGTACAGTATCACAAGCAAAACAGTCATGTCACACATGTCGGCATGCAGGACATGTGTTGCTCAACAGCATGCAGTACAAGTGTAGTCAGTCCTTGTTACTAACAGTATACATGGCTTTGATGCATGTGCTTTGTTATTAGGTGATGGCCCTCCCCCTGGAACACAATGCATACATGGACACAACATTGCTGAGCAGGTATTCATAACCCTGTAATGTACTGTGCACCATAACTCACAGGTGTACATACAATTTCTGGATGTGTATCTGTGTGTCAGATAGGTATCCAATGCTGATTACAGCCTCTGTGCCTTTAGCAAATAATTGTAGACACAATTTTAGCACATGCATGATGAGTATTCACACAACATCATCAGTGGTGCATGGATAATTGATGGAATACCATTCGGCCAAATACCCAATGTACGGAACTTATGGTGAGTGTAGATCATATTGTGGACATGCCAATCTCATCCATGACATGGCATGCTAAAACACAACTGCATATTTAAACACTACACATACCCAATATGTGTCATATGACCCAGCCACTCAATAGCATCACAAGACATATATGTGTCAGTTGTGCAAATGGTGATTGGTATGCATACTGTTTAGAGGTGCATATGTGTGCACACACGCATCATTATGGTGTGTTGCAATGACAGCTATGTGTAGTACTGTGGTTACAATAACTGGATGGGGCATAGTACCATAGGCCATCATCATGAAGCATCAGGTGGTCACTCAAGGCTACAAATGTTTCACAAACCAGCACTAATCATGCTGTGCCGGAACTGTACTACCTTGGCTAAATTCACCATTTCACAACCAGTTGTTACATGAGTTTGTAAGGAGGCCAATAAGGAGCATTCCCTGACATGAATGTGTAGTGTGTGGCAGAGTGTTTAAATGCCCCAGGATAGGCCTCTACCCATCAGGTATATTATGTGTAATGTGTGGATGAGATTTTGGATACTGGAGTGTGTCTTTACTGAGAGTTTGGGAATCCTTTATGTGTAGCATTTTAAAATGCTCTGTGTATGACATAGATGTGTATGTTATGTGCATGTTGAGTATCAACTGCGCCTATCCAATGGTCACTACAGTCTAGCCACATTTGTTTGAGATGGTCTGGGTATTGCATGTGTTTGAGGCAGCTAATCACATTAGTGAGATGTGCATGCTCTTACACCAAACATGCACAGCATGCATTATGGGTAGGTATGTTACATGTGTACATGGCCCACACCTTAACTATGACATGCACTTTTTATTTACAATAATAAATGTAGAACACACATACCAGCATCTGTCTGCTGCCTTGATGTCACCCCAGAGGGACCTACATAGAGATGAGACAGTTTGTCAATGGCCACAACTGTGACATTGCTACTGTGTGTTTGCAATCTTACAGTACAACAACAGTTTACATTCACAGGGCTACAGATTATGTTCTAAATGATCAGTATTGCACAACAACAGGCTCTACATCTTTGAACGACACACTCCACATCTCACATATGCATGATCTACCAATACAGATAACAGTAGTCTACAGATATGCCATGTTACCTGCATGCTCCATGTGTGATTGCTGGGTGGCTCCAACCTCCATCATGGTGTATGGCTGCTGCTGCTGTTGTTGTTGGGCAGGTGCCCCCAGGCTCAGGAGCAACTCCTCCACTCCGGTGAGGGGTGGTGGATATTAACACCACCTCCTGTTGCAAGCTGTTGTCTACGCACATCAGTGGCATGCTGACAGACATGTCTGAGAAGATCACTGCAGTGGTCGCGTACCTGCTCATATGTCCGGTTATGCAGGCCTACTTCATTGACTCTGCAGACAACATCTTGCCACCTTGCAGTACACTCCTGCTGGTTCTTGCTGGTTCCTGAGAACATGAGATGGTAGTGCTGAATCATACTGCTAGTAATGATATCATCTTCAGCTCTACTGTAACTGGGGTTCCTGTGATGGGCCATGATCCCTGGAAGACATAAATACAAAAATATGTCTGAGCAAGTCATATGGCACATTTAACATTATACAGTACAGATATCACTGAACTACCATATATAGCAACCTATAAGCTAACCGAGAGTGAAACACTGTAACTGCCACTTATCACTGCTCACCCCACAACTGCTTGAAAGTGCCTTGCTCACTGTCTATCTAATGAACCATGTTCTGCACAGCAACAAAATAAAATCACTATATAAGACTATACAAGAGTACCTGGCACACTCTATGCAACACGATGCACCACCTAGCCACTGCAGATATACATCAAGCTGATGTGTAAAGAAATATATCATCCATCACAATCAGTGTAAGGTCCAGTAAATGTATTACTATTATACCACACGACTTGTTAATGCCAAACCCATGGCCAAAATATGTGCACAATTGGGAATATAGGTCACATACTGCTGTAGTACACTATGAATGTTGCTAGATACGCAGTTATATGTTTTACCACACATATGTCAAAGGACATGTTACAGACATACCCACACACACATCAGACATAATTACAGGACACAAAGGTATGACAACCCAGATAAGCTTTCAGTGTGTACTATACAGTACTGTGTGTCAGTGCTTACACAACCTTAATCTTGAGAAATGTAATCTGTGATGAATACAGGGACCACACAAAACAGTGGATGCAAGCAATGCGGACATACACCAAACTTTGCTGTACAGGCCCAGAGCTTCAAGTAGTACTACAGTACACACAGGATTTGCATTCAACATCGGTACCAATCAATAATCATAGATGTAGTGCATTAGCCTCCAATGACATACCCTAGTTAAAACCAAAGGACTTAATCACACTGTATGCAATAGCACTTGTTCTGCTTAGCAACAGAATACACAGCTTTTGCTAGGATCAAAGCAAGGACCCATAATACCATAATATAAACAGTTTCCCACTAAGCTATCCCACAGATACATATCTTTGATGTATTCACAAACATATTGACCATCACAGTCAGTCAACAGTACAGAGAATCTATTGCAACAAGTAGATGTAGGTGTGTATGAGTATATATATATATATATATATATATATATATATATATATATATATATATATATATATATATATATATATATATATATATATACACATATACACATCCATTTGTCTACATATACATATACATATATATGTAGGCACATATACATTTCACCTTTCATAGTGGGAATATCAATTATACAAAGGATGTAAGGTATACAGTAATGTAATAAAACCGCACAGTCTTGGGATAAATGCATTGAAGGTGTTCATAGCCCAGGTAGCTTTAGCAGGCCTTACTGGCTTCAACACTGCAAATTGAACAAACCACCCACAGTGTTTAACCACCACATGTCATATACCAGCACTGTATGCTGTCTTGTTTGTCACACACTAAACCCTACATACAAATATGCGCATACTAACCTTCACCAACATATATATCCCCCCTTCACAAACAATTGCAATATGTCCCCTGCTCTATACACATGTACAGATGTGAATATATATGACACATATATATTTCTCCATATGTGTGTGGCATACACATACAAGGTCCACACTGTTGTAAGTCCCTGGACCTCACAGCTGAACTGTTGGGCCTTGCTGCAACACAAACAGGTGTCACATATGAACACACACTAACATTAGGGGGGTATGTATGGCAACATATGCTAGATAAGCATACTAGACTGCTACAGCAGTTGCCAGTGCTAAGCTACACTTTAATATGACTATCATGCATGTGTTGTTCTGTCACACCCATGTTTACATAATGTTAGCCATTGGCCACATTACTGTACAGAACACAGATAACATGGATCAGATATTTGACATTTAATGCTGAGCTACACATTTCACAGGTATGTCCCACTGCCCACAGGTACACACAGTACTGACCACAGCAGTAGTTAAACAGAACATCTGTGCATAAAGAAGTACTGCTGCCACATATGAATGGTTTACATCATGTAGACTATTCTTCAATAACATCTACTACATGCCAGTAAATACATATGTGTCACATACCTTTCCTTTGTATGATATGGTAATATTTATTTTTCCTTTTCTCTGTTTCTCTCTCTCTCTCTGTCTCTCTCTCTGTCAGTCTCTGCTATAGAGTGATTGAGTTTGTTGGCAGAGATTTCGGCCTGCTTTTGTAGGAATTTGCACATGAGCATGTGATGGCCTCTGCACCAATTAGTGGCCACCATTTGCTAATTGCATGCAGCCTGCTGTGTAGTTATTGCAGTAATCACTATCATAGCAACCCAGTACTATAAATTGCTGACTCATGTAGGCATGGCCCTTTCAGCTTTCCAAGATGGAGATCATCCTTGTTTGGTATGGACATCATTGTTTAAGACAGAAGGTTGGTATAGTTCTTATATCAGAAGCCAGGAGTGTAGCCAGAGATTTACATTCTGTACTCAGACCTAATGTCGCTGCTTCCAGTACCCACTTGTCAGTGTAGAAATGCACTTACCCCTCAAAATGCTACCCCAAGATACATGGAAAGATGTACTTTCTTTTCAGCTGTTACAATTAACTGCCATACAAAGCTAGTTATAGAGATGTATTCCTTTGGTACAAGAATTGTTTGTGAACTGCTATACTGTGAATATTCATTTACTCAGTTCTAAACAGTTTGTGCTTTTTGAGTGTTGACATTAGCACAAGCTGCTCAGAAAAACTGGACACATTTCAGTACTGTGAGTATGCTTACCTACATCCTTGGTAGACCCTGCACACACAGGTATATTCTACATTTGGGTAGGGTTGCAGAAGTACAGAGAGCATAAGTAGTATTGTGTGGATTTTATCTTGCTGGACTTACAGGGTTGCTGTGTACGTGTTAGTCTGTCTGCCTAACTCCCAACTGTGGACCTATCCACATGATAGCCAGAGAATAGCCTGTTATTTTTTGTCTGTGCACCACACAGGTCTTTTCAGCAATAGAGCAATGTCATTCTTACAGTTGGTTGCTACCAGTACATGGCTACATCCATTTGTATTTCAGTGTTGTATTCCTACATAAGGGTATGCTTCCAAAACTCCTTCCAAAGCTATTTGCACAGTGTGTAACAGCAGAAGGGCTGATATGCCTCTGTGTTTCTGCCTCTGCCAGACCTCTCAACCCATCAGGTACATATTTGAACATATTCAGGGAAAAGTCATGAAAAAGTCAGGGACAATCAGGGACACCTTTAAAATATTAGTGCCATTAAGTTGAGACATTGAGAGAATCAGAGCATATGAATTAATACACCTTTTCTGAAGTAAAAGAAGTGTCTAACTCTTAATTATTGTCATTATTCATTAAGTGTAATTCACCACCTTTCTGGCCAAAGTCAGTAGTTTTCGGAGGGATTCAGAGGGACAGAGCTAAAATTTGTGTCAAAATCAGGAACGTCCCTGAAAATTAGGGACAGTTGGGAGGTATGGCCTCTGCCCTACACAGATATGCCAGTGTTTGTCCTGCTGTGATACTGTGTGGGGTTGTAAAGTGATGGTGTAACATTATTTCCTGCTAGAATGGCTGCTTCTCTTATCATAGTCATGTAATGTAATCCCACAACAACTGTTGGTCAACATCCACAGAACAAGTTGTGTGGTATGGTATTCCTATTTTTCCTTTACATTCACTCATTCTCACGCATGACATAATTATTTAAGCACCAACTTGATATATATCTACCGTGGCTTAGTGGTATTTCATGTTGTGTAGTGTGTGCAAGGTCCAGGGTTCGAGGCTTACAGAGGTGTTTTATTTTGCTCCTGAGCAGAACAAGGGCCCTCACATACAGAGTGACTAAGGCAATTTTAAGCAGTTGTAAGCGGGTTTGCATGGGTTTGTGCATTGCTGCGCCTTGCTTAGCCAAGCGCAAAGAAGTGCAAACTCACGCAAACCCGCTAACTACTGCTTAATAGTGCTTACTCCCGCTCACCCCCACACTCATTTCTTTGAAAGAAAAGAAAAATGGGGAGATAGGAAAGTGGTGAAAAAGGGGCACAAAGAGGGAAAGACAGTATGGAAAATAGCTCGGGATGTGCAGTACGGGTGTAGGGAAGGTCCATAGCTGCCCATTTCTTCAACAGCAACAGCTGTGCATATGCAATAAATTTGGAAATAGATATGAAACCTTCAACCCCTGAGAGAGGGGTGAGGACAACAAAGTTTGTTGTAATGCCAATTAAATAACATTTCATGTGTCCAGTAGACATGTGTGCAAAATGGGCAGCTATGTATGGGGTGTAATTTTTTTTTGGGAGCAGATTGCCCTTTTTTTATTTTTTTTTTCAGGTGAAAGTGGAATGTGGGGTAGTGGAAGTAGGTATATTTGGGAAGGTAAACAGACAAGACAAACAAGACGCATACAGGGGCGGTATATGACACATGTGGTGGGTGAAGGGATGTTTGAAAATCGCAAGCCCATGAGCACCCAGATGGAAACAGTGGGACTGAGGTCTCCACCCATGGGCAGTCACCACTGCACCTTCATGGCCCAGAGGGTGGCTGTGCTGGGGGCTGTGTAGGAGGGGCAGGCTGACCCGGAAGTTACACCACTCAGGCCTCAAGCTGGAGTACAGGTTCTGCAACAGAACATTCAGTCTCTCTATGCACCACAGCCCGGACCGTTCAAAGGGTGATAGGTGCCCTTCCTCCACCCATGCTTGCACGGGGGGGCCGATCCCCATCCCCTGCAGCGCTTCCATCTGAAGGTGGCACAGGGCCAACGGAGAAGGAGATCCCAGGCTGGGCACCAGATCGCCAGGTGCCATGGCCAGCTGAGGTGGGGCATGTGGGTCCGCTGGGACCGGCCTTCCCATACAAACTATGTTTTGGAGAGTTTAATAAAGATATGGGTTAGTAACAGTCAACAGCATTCCCAATTAGTTATAACAGCATGCAGAAGTATTCCCATTAACCCAACACACCAGATTTTCAACAGTTGAAAAGCAAGCATAACATATGCATATATAGAACAATAATGAACATTACAACAGCATGCAGGTTGAATTGATGGCAACAGGCCACCAATATTGTGGAATTTTAACAGGGCACGTGCATAGAAATGAATGCAAATATTTATAAACCAATAGGACATATGTCCCAACAAATGTTTTGAGATTAGACATACTGATTGAGGGTGTGGAATTGCATTTTTTATGCACATACAGCAGGGTGGGAAAATATAGCTCAATTAACAACTTATATATCCTTCTAGTTTTTACTACATTCCTATTAACTGCAGTTATATGTCCCTTACATGTATTATTACACTACCCAATGTCCTTATATTGTGCAATTGGATTTTGCTAGATCATTATATACATGAGCTGTATCTTACATACAAACTGTCCAAGATGCAGATGTTACTGCAACATATTTTAAGAGTTGCTCACACACACTACTGCTAAGAGGGTACACTGACAACTCTACTTTCATATATTTATATAGATATGTTCAGGTGAAAGTATCAGTTATATGTTGACAGCTCCCTACATTTCTGGCAGCACACTGACATTTCTGGGGAACACAATACCAAGCTACTCATGTGCCAGATTAACCTGTATATGCTGGCCATGAACCAACAGTTGAGGCTGTACATATGCATACAAGCTACTGGCACTCCCTTCATCCACGTTATATGGGCCTACCCAAGTGTGGGTTGACACTGCTTTATACAACACTATGATTTGTAGAATGCAACAGTACAACAACATATAAAAAACAATGACACAGACACACTCCATGAATCATACATTTATTAAAGGATTATTACACCTTTATTTACTGAGTTAAAAGACTTTTTGAAGGCTCTCTCATTTATTTTATATAACAGTACATGCAGAATAATTACTAACCTGCCTGATGACGCAGCCTTTGCAGACTATCTTCATGGGCTTGTTGGTAAATAGCCTAGACACCAGCAGCTGTGAAGTAAATGCAGTGATATTGATACATACCTATCCATAGTATAGACAAGCATAGCAATTATTAACTACTTAATACAATGGCGACTTACTCAGTACTGGGGCATTACACATTGTACGGGATTCCTGGATCCACTGGTCCAGTTGATCCTCCCTATGTTGCTTCAGGTCAGAATAATGGTGCCTGACCTGCTCACCAGTCCAAGGAACACCAGTGGCACTGGTGAGATCATGGGCAAGACTGTTCCAGGCCTCCATTTTATATTGGGTACCCTGGTACTGGCCCAGCAGGAGACTTTCCTCATGATTGTGGACAAGGAGCCAAACCATTACTTTGGACTCCTCGATGCCCCAGCATTGCACTCTAAATTTAATGCCTTCTCCAACACTGGCAATGCTGACTGCAGAAGGAAGCTACAACCAGTCTTAGCAAGTATTCCCACCTGTGGAGCTTAAATATGCCTCATTTCCCACACTATTTTGTGATGGGCCAGTTTTGGAAAAACTCAGCTGTAGGCACGCCTGCTTAGCTGATGTTGGCAATGTTTACTATTCCTTTGATAGATATGTGTCTGTTGAAAGTGCATGTTTATGAAATGCTGTCATGGCTTAGTGGTTAAGTACTGTGACTATAATGCACAGTATCCTGAGTTTGAGCCCTGTCACTGCTTTTCATTTTCCTACTGGGCAGACCTGACTGGTTAAGGTACAGTAAAGGAGGTGTTTAACCGACTTTGCTCAACTTTGCCCGACTTTGCCCAACATTGCTCGACGTTGCTCAATGTTGCTCGATGTTGCTCAACATTGCTCGACATTGCCCGACATTGCACTGGTTAGCGCGGTGCACAGCTACGCGTAAATACATTGTGGTTGTGCTGGTTAGTGCGGTGCACAGTTACGTGCAATTGTATTTAAATATGCTCAATAATGGTAAAATGTGCTTAGCAGTGCTTTATATTGCTTAAAATAGGGTACTCATGCCTCAGAATGCATAACCATTTCACCTTCATATATATATAATTCATTCACTACTACATTTAACATTTTAATGCTTTTTACAGAACGTATACATAAAAAATGTCAGGAAATATTTTTGTATACAGATTTCAAACAGAAAATGGAACGTGCAGTAGTGGGACTCAAACCGGGAATGCCTCCTCTTTGTGCAAAGGCTCTAACCACTACGCTATTGCTATTTTGCTTAATTTGCATATATTTTTCCTTATTATCCTCTTCTGGTGTCTAAGCTGCTAACTGTAGCTAAGCAGTGGGCAAACCCACGCAAACACACGCAAATACGGGCAGCTCTATTGGATGAAAAATAAAAAATAAAAAAAACTCTTTTTATTTTTAATTTTGTCAGTTGTTTAACATATGGGGGAGTGTAGTGTTACATTGTGCACATGTGAGCGGAATCGTTCATGTAATGAAATTGCGATGTTTCTTCATTGCAGGGGCATGGATTTTTGGACTGCTCGGCAGTCCGACATGCCCCCTACACTCATCCACGCTCCGTGTAAGCTTTAGAGTTGAGGGAGTGCGCCCTCATTAATATGCATGGTGCGCTGCCATCATACTCTTAGACTGGCGCTTCCATGTAAGATTAATCTAGTCTTACACGGTAGATTAGTAAATGCGGGGGGTTACGTTTTTGCCAAGACTGTAGCTTTATTTTTAATTATGTGAATTTTGGTCTTTTTCAATTGATCATGGCACTTTGATTTTTTTTTTCTTAAATGTAATATACTCACTATATTCAATGTTGATGGATGTATGACGTATATTTATATATGGAATGTCAATAAAGTTCTGTTTAAATAAGAAAGACTGAGGAAAGAGGGTTTACAAAACACTATCAAATACAGAGTTATGATGAAAAATGTATGCATAATGTATGAAATAGTAATATAAATAGTTAATGAAAACTCATTATATTAATGTATGTGAGCATGTTTTGCAAATTAAAGGACAACAATGGGATTCTCTTATTAAGTGCTCAACTTCTCTGTCCTTTTTCTCCCTATTTACAGTCCCTACTATGAATAAACTACAATACAGCATTTAAAATATTTGAAATCAACTGTTTCTCTCCACTAGAATAGTACCTTATGTACTGTGGTGATTTCACTTTCAAAAACCTTTTATCTCACCCTGGAAAAGCTTGCTGCAGTCTCCATTTCATTGATGTCATCAAGGTTAATGAATACAGGTAGTTTTCTGGCCAGTTCCCTCCCCAAACTGACATCACCATGACCATTCTAAAAACCCAGCCATGCTGTGATGTCACAGCTCCTTGATCCTTCCCCTACCCATACAGAAAGTAAAGGCTAGAACAAGGAAACAATACATGATTCAAGTCCCCTGCTGTGAGCTATCAATCATAGCAGGTAACAGTTAAAATTATAAAACAACAAATAAGGAAGACCAGGATCCAAACACCAATTCCAGCAAGTAGTTTTAATAAAAACCTCTAGAGCCTCACCAATAGCCTTAAAAGGAGGCTCAAATTACCGTTAGCACTTTGACAGCTAGGAAGTTAAGTGTAAAGGAGGATAGAAGATGAGTCGAATTACTACAGTAAAGTGCTCTTTGAATGTCTGTTCTGTGGCATTTGCATTGTTTGTGGTTTAAGTAGTCATTGATCGGTATAAAATGTTACTTAAAACTAACTGACTGAAAGACAGCAGTATATGCATGTAAAATCAATGCAATGACAGGAGCTTTAGGAAGAAAGAGGCCTGCATAATGTAATTTCTTACAGACAAGCACTGCATTGTGGGATACCTAGAGGCAGACTAAACAATCAGGATCATTTCAAGACGCTAGACCCCATGATGTCAGACTCAAAAATTATGTGTAAACATATTTAAAAACCTGTAAATAGTCTTATAGTGGTGTTAAAATATAGGAAACACCAAACTATGATGACATAAACATGTTTTTGAGTCTGTAGGTGCGGTTCTTCTTTAAAGAGTGATAAAACTGTTTGTTCACAGAAAAGCCTGTGGCAGTATTACATCTTTTTTCATGTGGGTAGGGTACATGCTTATAGCATATAAATAACTGTTGACCCATGTGCTTTTCCATATAGATCAGTGTACAGGCATAGGTCATCTGGAATCTTAAAAAAGCATATCCAAGAAAGGTACACTGACAGAGATACAACCTAAGGTACACTTGAAAAAGCGGGTGTATTTTCTAATGTAGTCATAACAAGTGCAAAGATCTGACAGGTTCCTCTTCTAAATAATAAATATATAATTCACAGCATGATAGCTATAGTGAAATAGGTCTCAGTAAGGTGACAGTTTGATGTGTTCAAACTACCAGATCTGGAGAGCAACATCAGCAAAGCCACAGTCATGGCCACCCTCACTGCCACTCCAATAATTTGCTTATAAATGTGCCTCTTAGTTTGAAGAATTTATTGTTCAAAAACAATTCAAGCAAAGCTCCAATGATCAAAAACACCAAATATTCTCCTCCCTACAGAACTGAGAAAAAATGGAAAAGTATAACATTTCTCAGAGATGACAGGGAAAATAAAGAATCAGAGTGTTCACTTTTAGCAAATTATTTAATTAAAAAAAGTATAAGCACTATTGTCATTGCACTAAAGACTTCATTGGACTATCAACTAGCACTAAACAGATACATTTTATAATGGATTCAGATAACTGGTTACTTTCTTAATCATGTGATACAAAAACATTTCTCCTTAAAATAAAAAATATTGACTGAAATATTATAAAACATAGCATGGGGCTAATACACTTTGTACCTTAAACACCTATTTTAAACATTTTAAATTAATAACTCCATTTAAACCTGGGGGTTTACTGGAATTCAATTTTATCTGCCATGATAATTCCCTCTACTCCAGTTCATCCTCTCTGTTCCCACCTCTGAATTCCTCTTTCACAAGATCTATAACACTTTCCAGAAATTTCTTAAAACTTGGTGCAGGATGCTGAGGCCGGGATTCAGAAACAATCACACCTGTGAGTGTTACAGTTGCAACAAAAGAGGTCATTTAGCACAATCACAGAAACCAGCAATTAGCTATAATGAGAAAAAAAATCATATTATCAGCTAATTTGCATGTCTCTGAATTTTGTGGTGATTATCATAAGAGCTACTAAGCCCTTTTTTTGCTGTCTTTGCAGTAATAATTACTGGTGACTAGTGCATTAGGTTAGTATAGGCACCCCCTCATTTAGTCCCCCAACACACACACACACACACAGACACACACACACACACACACACACACACACACACACACACACACACAGACACACACACACACAGACACACACACACACACACACACACACACACACACACACACACACACACACACACACACACACACACAACAGATACCCTGCCATACCTGTTACCTGCATGCGAGTTTACAGAATGTCCCTGAAGTTGTAACTGTCTCTCAGAAATAATGAATGATTACAGTCAGTTAATAATGACAGACATTACATTCTTCTTATAGGTTCATAGGTTCATACTAGGCTATCTGCCCTAGGGCATTGATAAGCCTAGCCAGAATGTGTTTGGCTTTCGCCACCCATTTTAAATGTATTTTGCTATGCCCTTTTTCGAGGTTAGTATACTGTGCCTCTGTCTAACAGTGACACAGAAGTGATACCCGGGGTAAACCTACGATCTCCCATCCACTCATCAGGATTCCTCTTGAAGAGAGTCAATGAGGGACTCTGCCTAAGCTGGACTGGGATTTTAATCCAGAGTGAAGGGAGCCTCTGGGTTATGAATCTGTCCCTCCAGCATGTCCAATTTATTTCAGTGCTGAGGTTCGAGTCTCTCGAGCGTGTAGCTCGATAGGATTTGGATTTTCTGAGGTGCAGCATGTCCATTAATTCCGGGTTGGACATGGCTTTATACGTCATGCACAGATCGCCTCTGAACAGGCGGTATGCCACTGAGTAGAGCTGGAGTTTCTTTAACCGGGCAGCATATGGCATCTGTTTGAGCCCTTTGATCCTCTTGGTGAGGTACTTTTGGGGTCTTTCCAGTTGCTGCAGGTGTCTGGTAAGGTACATCCCAAAAGGGGCATTGTACTCAATTATGGGCCTGATAAGGGATGAGTAAAGAGGCACGATGACCTCCACTGATCTAGATGTGAATCCCTTCATGATTAGGTGGGCTATATAAAATGTTTTTCTAACCACTTTGGCCACGTGGTTGTCAAATGAGAGATTGCTATCAACTTGGGTCCCCAGGTCCCTAATTACTTCTTCTGTACTTAATGGATTACCACCTATGTGGTAATTTGTGGGCACTTTGTTTTTGCCAAAGGGGATGACTATACACTTTTTGGCATTTAGCTTGAGGCCATGGCTCTGGCACCAGTTGTCTGTTTCTATGAGGCCCTTTTGGAGGATGCTTGTGTCGGCTGGAGAGTCGATTATGGCGCCCAGTTTGCAGTCATCTGCGAACTTGGTCAGCCACAGTCCTTCCGTGTTGGCCAGTACCTCCGAGAAATATATACTGAACAAGAGAGGTCCCAGGACTGAGCCTTATGGGACACCACTTGTAACTGGTTTGGAGTCCGACATGGCTCCAGCAATTCTAACCATGTGGGTTCTGTCCTTGAGCCAGTTTGCAATCCATCTAGTGACATAGGGGTTTATATTTAAGCTGGTGAGCTTATCTATAATGCCCGAGTGGGGTATTGTATCGAAGGCTTTTGCGAGGTCCAGGTAGGCTGTGTGGACCACCTTCCCCTCGTCAATGGCCTTGGTGACTGTTTCAAAAAAATCAACCAGGTTTAAGAGGCAGGATCTGCCCTTAACAAAGCCAAACTGGGTAGGATCCAGTGTCTGTAGGTCCCCAATATCTTTATTTATGAGGTCCATGATGATCCTTTCCATAGCTTTGCAGACCAAGCTAGTCAGGCTTATGGGGCAATAGTTTCCTGGATCCGTTGAGGCACCACCTTTATGGAGAGGGACCACTGTTGCTGTACGCCACTCTTTGGGCACATATCCTGTAGTAAGGCTGAGATTGAACAGTAGTTTTATGTTTGGGTTTAGCTCTTCTTGGAGTTCATGTAGGACGCAGCCCAGGACATCATCTGGTCCCATTGATGCTGTGTTTTTTGCTTTGGAGAGGGCGGCTCTTACCTGAGCATCTGAGATGTCAGGGGGGCAGCACTCTGCTAGGATAGATATTTGCCCTTTTGGTGGGGAGGGGGGGGAGAAGTTTGCGCTGAACCTGTCAGCTAGGATGTTGGCAATGTCTGTGTGTTCAGTGTATTTTTTGTCATTTTGGACTAATTCTGAGCATATCTGGGAATTACCACCCAGGTTCCTAACATAACTAAAGAAAGCCTTGTGATTATCCTTAGTGTCCTGTGCAATTTTTCTCTTGAAGCTGGCCTTAGACAATTTTATGAGTGCCCGTAGTTTTTTGCTAATACTGATCAGTGATGCCTTCCCTTTTTGGGATTTTGCTCTATCATTTAGTAGCTTCCTCCTTCTGTTGTATAGTTTGTTTATGGCTGGGGTCCACCAGACAGGACGTCTGCCTTTGGAGGACTGCGTCTTGGTTTTATTTGGGATCGCATGATCCATGCATTCCTGAAGGTGTTCATAGAATGTGTTTATAAAGGATTCTGCGGTCTGGGCCGTATTTTCCACAGGCCCGGGGGCTTTGAAGGATTCCACCTCTGTTTTGAGGAGTGTGAAATTTGCTTTAGAGAAGTTTTTCACTGTGGTTTTCTGGGCAGGGGGTGGGGTCGGGATGTGAATATTGTTCAGAAAATGCATCAGGATGCAAGACCTGCTTCTCTGTTCATTTTTAAGTGGATTATAGTCATATTAAGTGCATGTATAGATTTTTCAAGCTATTAAGGGTTATAGCAGATTTATTGATGACATTTGTTGTGTGGCCTAAGATGAGAATGAGTGAACATCACTTCTGAATTTCATGAAGGCAAGTACCATTTTTTTTTTTAATTTACGTGTAGTTGTGGTTATGATAGCAGTACTTTTTTGGATGTGCATATTTACAAGCAAGGGAATAGTGAACTATTAAGACCATATATTAGTCAGAGACAAGCTACCAGCAATACTATTCATCATTACAAGAGCATGTATCCAGTGAATGTTAAGAAGAATCTGGCCCAAGTGAAGGACAGGTAACGGTGAATGTTCTCAATATAAGATGGATAAGAAATACATCTACTCTAAGAATCTCCTCTGCAGTAGAAAATACACTATGATGGAGTGAAGGCAGCAGTATATGGCTATGAATGTACCACATAAATAGCTGGTTTAGTTGGTTGAACTAATTGTAGCTTCACTGCTGCAGTTTCCACTAATGACGCATCTCTGTTTATAATTTTTGTACATGAGGGTTGGCATAATGGTTAAGGTATTTACCCTATAGACACAAAGTACAGGGTTTGATTCTCACATTTGAGGGAAACTGACTAGGTTTAAAATGGCCCCCAAGGGTAGTTAGCCTACTATTCACCTATAATCACCTGTTTGTCAAGTATTTGGCCTTCTTATAAAAGCTATGAAATTAAGTGCTAAAAATTACCTTAAGATTGTTAACATTTGAGTGCACAGATGTTTTTTGTATATGTTCCTTGTTTTCTTGTTCAGTCATGATGTTTTTCTGCAATGACAGACTAGTTTGCAGTTGTGGTGCTTTTTCTGTTTTAGGTTTTATAAGCCAGTGCAATCTTAATGAAGTTACTTAAAAGGTAAAAAGAAGGATGGGGTGAAAAACAGACAAGGTAAAGCAATTGTCTTAAATTCTTTTTTTTTAATCTGGCAGTTTTGTTCAGAGAGTTAAGACTATGAACTGTTACTGTAATTGTGGCAGGTATGGGAGCAAAATTGGCCTATGAGAAAAACATATGATGTGAGAAACGTGACAGCTCTAACCAAACTTGTACTTGTAAATATTAGTTTGAGAGAAAGATTAAAAAAACATTGAGATTCCCTGACCATACATTTGTAAAAATGTTGACATGTATATGTGTTTTGAAAAAAAAAACAAGAAGCAAGGGACTGCTTGGTGTATTTCACATGATATTTTGAATAGAAATAAAGCAGTATTCTTTGAATTGGTGTACGTCATAAATAGTATATAGATCTTTTTTCTTTGTTATTAAAGTACAGGGATGTCACATATAGTGATATCTATTTATTTAAACTTTATTAACCAAGCAAGTAAACTGGTTCAAGGATCCTTTCAGCCATAACCCATGCCGCTATAAACAGAAAAAGTTATAAACATGGAATATGATTTCACAGTTATCAGACAATTATACCAAAAGGCTGTGCAAGTAATATAGATGCTTTTAAGCAGTGGAGTATAAACATTTTAACTTTTCTCATAATTATGTAAAACATTTACAAAGTTATATTGGTTCACATGTAACTCTTACACACTTATTCTGTTGCAAATTGAATAATACTGGAGTGACATTTAACATGTAACATACATTTATGTAAACAATGCATTCCTAACACAAGCTGTATGCTACTATAATAAATTTAAGATTTTGCATACATTTGCTCCTATGAAATTCATGGAATTTTCAAATTTGACTTAGTTTAGTAGGCAAAACCCTGAGATCCATTTAGAGTACAGAATGCATATTATTTGCACTGTATATAATCATTACAAGTTACCTGTACTACAGATCATTTACAGTGAATGTAGTTGCTTGTATTCACTGGCGGAATATTTTATGTTGGTTAAAGCATATGAGATTTGAAGTTTGGAGGGTTTATCCTGGATCATTTTATCAGGTACACGTGAAGTCATTTTTGATATGTTATTTTAAATTCTTCAGAAATATGGTAATATTGTTTGCCTCTTGTCTTTATTGAGGTATACTGTTTCAGGTTGTCAGGGGTGATGGTCTATGTGGTTGGAATCCATCCTGGCTTCTCAGTGAATAGGTTGAACATTTTGTAAGCAGTTCATTTTTACTGGGGGAAGTCATTGTTGTTAAGCTTGTAAGTTAGTGTGTTTAATAGAAAGGTTGTTATGGCAGTTTACTGTCTTTTGTAAAGTGTAGTGACAGTGTTCCCTGTAGTGAACTAAAGTTATAAATGCTAGGATTTTATTTGTTGCTATTTGTAATAAAACTATGTTTTGGGTGATGTGAGAGCTATGAATGGCAATGCATATTCAAATCTGTCTAGTAGCTCATTGGTAGCTATTGCTTTTCTTTGGTTTGGTGGATAGTAGATCTATCCTATAAGCAGTCATCATCTTGGCTATTACTTTATCTGCATATCTTTCTATATGTGCATGAAATGTTATATTTTGAACCATTAAGAATATTTTCTTGCAAGGTATTTTATGTGTGAGTTTGGTATAGACAAATATATATATGTATATATATATATATATATATATATATATATATATATATATATATTTTGGTGGCAGCCAGCCTTTATTTATTTATTATTAATTATTATTATTATTTAGTATTGATGTGTAAGATCATTCCCAAAAGCCACTTCAAGAGAGAATAAATATTCTTCTGAAGGTTTTTACTTAGGACATGTGAGGATTTATGTGCATCTGTGATAACTATGTTATCTGCTTTTAGAATACAGTTGATAGAGTAAGTGATATGTCAAATATTAATGTGTATGTCTTTAAGGGAGTCAAAACTAGAAGGTATTTTGTGTCATGTGGCCCTGCCTTCTCAGTCAGTTTTAAGTAAGGTTTTGTAGTACTGAGTATCTCAGCCCTTTCATGTGGCAATACTTGACTATATGTTTGTCAGTGTCAGTGAAACAACAGATAGTATACTTGTCTTTGTGTTGGGAGAATAGAAGTTTGTGAGTGTTATTACCACCCCAGTTTATTGCATTGCTGACACTGCAGTGCAACATCAGGGTTGTGCCACACTCCTGAGTATGCTATCCTTCAGATGAGATGTTAAACCATCTGTTTGACTTGGTAGTAGCTCAGGTGGGTATAGAAGATCCCAAGGTACCTAGAGAAAACAGTATAGGAAGTTCCCTGATACCCTGGCCAAATTTCCCCTAGTTGTAGAAATACCACCTTTTGTTTCCCCTGAACAGAGGTCACTAGCCTAGTGGGACTAACCTGATCAATAAAGAGTAAAAATAAATGCATCTGATGTTGTCCTTCTTGTTCTGATTCACGTATGGGTTATGGATCCGATCCTCGATTCCAACTCAGCTGCCCTGTATAGACTTCAGGTTCCAGGCTCGAGCTCCTCCCTTTACCCAGAATCCCCTGTACTAAGCACAGCTTCCCCATATCTTGTTTGCCGCCGGCATTCACATCAAACATGCTCTCCAGTGCTCAAGTTACTAACTGCAGTTCTCTGTTTTTGCAGATAAGTGTATCCATTTTCCCTAGATTTATTGCTTTTTTTCTTCTTCCTCCTGCCCACAAAGCTGGCATTAGGACTACCCTAGTCTACCTACTGTCTAGGATAGTTAAAGTTATTAGGACTTTGAACTTTCTCTTAGTTTAGTTAGGTTTATTTTGGTTGCTATAGTCTTTATAGTTAGGCTAGTATTATAGTGATTGTGATTTTACTTATTTTAGATTTAGTAGTGTTGGTATTTGTTTTTGTTGTGCTTGTTAAATTAGAAGTGTAGTTATGGATAAACCTGCAGGTTTTAAGAGATGTACACAGTGCAGACATAAAATTCCTCAGTTTGACTCTCACAATAAATGTGTTTACTGTCTTGAAGCGGCACACTTACAGTCACAGTGTGTGATTTATAAAGGGTTTAACCCCAGGGCTATTGCTGATAGGCAAAACAATCTGATTTTGAAAGGGATTCTGCCTCCCTCTTCTCTTTCTTCACCAGGGGCTCACCCCCCAAGCGTGCTGAGTCAGGTTCTGTTATAGACCCAAAGAAGCATCTGCATATGCACTCCAGGGCATCATAAGAACCCCATCAAAAATTCTAAAGTCTTCAGATACATCTGCTCTAAGACCATGCTGAGCTCAAGCATATCCAAAAGGCCTCTTGCATACATCTGGGCCTATGCCAAAGATGTTATCTGCTCCTTCGGATCTGACTTTTTCGAGATTGGTGATTATCTCAACCCCTTCAGATCCTGCTCGTCCCTCTGTACAGAGGAGGTCAGATCAGGTGTCACACTCTCCATTAGTCTCTACCCCGACTTCAGAGCTCATGACTTTGGCTCCAAGAACCGGCAGCCAGTCACCAGCATCATCCATCTGGTCAGTCTCTCCCATGGTTTCTACAAAGAGCCTGCAAACCCCATGCCAGTCCTGTCCTTCTTCTGTGGCTTTGTCCAGATCTTCCAGAAGCCTCTCGGAATATGATGTGGACAGGATAGTGAGGAAGGTTATCAGAGCTCAGGTCCAGATGGAGTTTTGTCAGCTCTATCTCCTCCTGGATCTGTGAGTGCCCCTGCCATCATATGCACTCCTTATCCAATTTGGACTGTGGTTTCAGAGCCCCAGGACCTTAGCCACCTGACAGAATCAGTATCAGACTCGAGAACTTTCACTTCCTCTACTCTGACAGTTGCCTTAACCACATTTGCTCTGAGATCTTCGGCTCAGAGCAGATCTTGGATCTGGGATGTTGAGGTCAGATCCAAGGTTAGAGGTTCGGCTCCAATTTTTTCTGACATGCCACGAGTGGTACCTCAATCAAACAGTAGTGAATTCAATTTTCGACTGTTGGGGTTACCCTTGTTGCAGTCTCTTTGCTTCTCCTCAGAATTATAAGTGCAGCAAGTACTTTGCTCTGATCCCCCCACCCAGGGAGTCCCTGAGGGATGCTCAAGTCCACGATTGGCCCTACGGTCTCCTCTATGCTTATCCTCCCCTACTGTTGATTCCAAAATTTCTTCAGAAATCCCAACAGTTGAAGAGTACTGTAATCCTCGTTGCCCTTTATTGGCCTCATCATATTTTGTTTCCCTTCCTCTGGTCTCATCTGAAGTGTACCCCATGGATATGGGAGCCCAACCAGGATCTCCTAACCCACCCATCCCTGGGACTCCATCAAGATTTGTCCACTCTCAAACTAACCACATGGTTTCTCCAATTCCAATGAATGTCAAAGGGTCCAGGATCTCTTCTCCTGTAAAGACTATTATTTTAACCTCTCAAAAGGCCTCGACCAGAAAAGTATACAAAATCAGGGGGAACAGATTTTCTATTTGGGCCGCTAAAGAAAACATTGATCCTTATTAATCTTCTATTCCTATCATCCTCTCCTTTCTTGCTTCCCTGTGCAGAGTGGGATCCAGCTTTGCAATGATCAAGCTTCACTGGCAGCCATATCCAATTTCCACTCTGGTCTGTCTTCAGGATCTGTAGCCTCTTTGAGGTTATGTAGAGCTTTTATGAAGTTTTTTTCCTCCTCAAACCTCATATCAAAGACCCCACTACCCCTTGGGATCTTCCCTTAATTCTCAAAGGCCTTACACAGAAACCTTTTGAACCAGCTAGTTATTGCAACATAAAATTTTTATCTTGGAAAACTATGTTTCTAGTTGCCATCACCTCAGATAGAAAAGTTTCTGAATTATAAGCTCTTTCCTCTAAACCACCTTACATTATTTTCCACAAAGACAGAGTTTCCCTCTGCACTAACCCGTCTTTCATGCCTAAAGTGGTACTGAGTCAAACAATAATCAGACCATTCAGCTACCAGTCTTCATTCCCAATTTTTCCAATAAAGGGGAGTACCTGTTGCATTTACTGGACATGTATAGACAACTACATTTCTATCTTCACAGGACTAAATGGTTCAGAAAATCAGATCAGTTATTTATGTCCTTCAGACCTAATTGCCTAGAGCAGGCAGTAATGAAGGTAATTCTTGCCAAGTGGATTACTAACTGCATTTCTTTTATATATGATGAAAACAATTTGAAGTTAGCTACTCCACCTAAAGCTCATTTGATAAGATCTATGGCCACATCTTCTGAATTTGCATCTAGAATTTCAATTGAAGACATCTGTGCAGCAGCCACTTGGTCTAAATCCCATACATTTGTGACTCATAACAAATTGAACATTGTCTCCAGAAGCAGGACTTCTTTTTGGCTCAATAGTGCTCTGGCATATCTTTCCTTGAGGCCACCCAAGAGAGAGTGTAGCTGTGGACTCTGATCTATATGTGAATCAGAACGAGAAGGACAACATCAGATTTTTAAGTTATGTACTTACCATAACTTGGCATATGTGTTGTCCATTCTTGTTCTGATTCACATTCACTCCCATCCATCCCCCATTCTGGATAACCTTTTTTCTGGAGGATCTATGAAGCATTTGTAGGAACCTTTGTTCCTGGTTGTGCCTCTGGGTTTCTCTTCTTTTTATTCCCTTTCCTTATTTCTAATGGGCAGCAAACTTGATCTGAAGAAGCTGTGCTTAGTATAGGGTATTGTGGGTAAAGGGAGGAGCTCAAACCTGGAAGGTGAAGTCTATAGTAGATGGCCGAGTCACATCCAAGGATCAGATCTGTAACCCATACGTGAATCAGAATGAGAATGAACAACACAGATGCCAAGTTATGGTAAGTACATAACTTAAAATGTTGCTGCATGTTAACATATATTACATGTGCCATGGACAGGACATTGCTACACTAACAATTGATTTTCTTATTGTTGATGACTAGGGTGTGTTATTCTGGAGGTGCTACACTAAAGATGAAGATTGTGCTATCTTGGTGAATTCCCTTCTCCCAAAATAGTACTATATATAAACATGGATAGGTATATCAGGACACCTTCCACATGTCCCCTGCAAAAAAAGTTTTTATGTGGGGTTTCTTCACTTCAGATGTGATTTGCGTTTGATTTGCGATCACTCTTTTTCAAAATGATCATATACCTGTCAGACATTAATCAAGAATATAGAGAGTACATATAAGTTACAGTAAATGCAATTACAGTTAATGTGTAATAGAAAATCATCATTGCTACAATATCTTTATTTTGAGGCTGATTACCATACATTGCAATTCAGTGACAGGACAGAAAAAAAGATTACAGGGTATCCAACAAGACAGTCATATGGAAATTCATCATCTTGTAGTAAGGCATGGTAACATAGTTTAAAAAACACAACTGGCAGCTGTAAGGAAAATATGCACTTTGTGATATTCAAGACTAGTTCATTAATATTATATTATGACTTCTGAAATTGTAGGGAAAATTTTTCTATCTACTGACTTGATTTCACTCTAAGTGAATGAATGAATTAAAGGACATTGAAAAGCGGAGCAGATCTTTTTGTTCCATATGTGTTATGTATGGTAGCAAAATATTTGAAAATTTCTAGATTTTCGACAAACAGAAGGACTGAATGTAGCATCCTTTAAATTAATAATAATGCAACAGTTAAACAGTTCTATGTGGCACTGCTATGCCTGTGGTCAGTGCTATGAGTGAGAAAAGCAGGAATTCAGACCAGATTAAGTGAAGAAGTTGCACTAGCCATCTATGTACATTATTACAGACACAGGTTGAATCTTGATGTCATGGATGCGGTCAGAAACATTCAGATCAATCCTGAATCTTTATCCTGATTACTACAAAATTTATATAACTTTATTAGTGGGTGTGCAGTACATGCTTACTTAACTGAGGCACAAAAAATAACTAATATCTCAAATAGTACCATGATAACCTCCACATGAGATATTAAGTGGCTCTGTCAGTACATTTTCACTGTGCGTGACACAGTGTTAGACACCCTGGAGAGCATGGAATGTTATGAAAAAGATACAAGAAGTGATGTTCTTCATATTGATTGCTGCTCCAGTAGCCTTAGCTTATATTTTGCATAGGGTATACAGTCAGCTAGCTTTCAAAGCTTCAAGGGCACCTTCCTCACACCTAAACCATTATTCTGCTCAGGCTGAGCTGAAGAAAAAGTATGATTTAGACTCCAAGCCATTTGGAGCTTTCCTGATGGTTAAGATTACTCCTTTTGCAGGCTTTCAAGGATCAGCAGTCAGTTAATAAATACTATTCTATTGCTAGCCAGATAAACTCCCTTCAGGGAGAAAACCTCCATTTTATATTTTTTGCAAAAATAGAAATTTCTGCAAAATTAAATAGTTTATGCTAGGAAAAAAATGTTTTTGTAGACTGTCTCTAACTTTTAGTAACCTTTAAACATGAGAGTTACTTTTTACTTTTGTGGAAAACATTGTTAAAACTAATTTAAACTATTTTACTTGGTTAAAGTTGTATTTTACTTTTGAGGCTGGGTTAAGAGTTTAAAACTATTTTCAAATTTTTTAAGTGGAAAAAGTGACTTTTTTGCTACTTACCTGTTTTACTTAGTTCTGCTGCTAAGCTTCCACAGGAATCAGGTATCGTTTTTGGCTTTACCATGGAATAACCTACCAGTTCCTCCATTCTTCCTTCTATCAGCCGCAAAAGAAAAAAAATTACAAGCAGCCTTTGCCACCTCAGCAGGCTGATAAAGTTCCTCAGCCACAGAATGGGAACTCTGATGTGGTCATCTGGTTACTAGACCATTCATCTTTTTCCTTGGCTCCCTCTGAAGCACTCACTTCAACTACCATAGGTAAGGGGTTACATATGTTCTCTGTGACTGTAGGAATGCCCTCGGTGGGCAAAGGAGAACCACTTTTGTCTGATCTGGGAAAAAGAGCAGAGAATAGTCTCTGCCTAGTCACACCGGCATGCCTGCCCCTAAGGTGTTTTTGCCTGGCAAATGTGGGTCTGCTTCTTCATAAATTCTTGTCAAAAAGAAGCAAAAACCTAGACACGTCTTCTCTTAAGTTACTGTGGATAAGAATGATTTATTTGATTGAACTTGAGGTTTAATTCAAGCCCTTGAGCCTTCAAATGTTTCTGGCAAGAGAAAAAGGGAATCTTCATTTTCTGAAGTAGTTTAAGAAGTTGAAACTCAAAATGATTGTGAAGGGGCAAATTATGTTTGTTCTCATCATGTATCAGATTTGGGCTGTCAGTAAAGTGTGATATCTGCCAGTCCTTTTGAAGGAGTCTGTTTTCTGAAATTATTTACAGAATGAATTGGTTGTTTCACATTCGGCTGTCTCTCAAGAAGTTTTATGGTTTATTGCAAGTGGATTTTCCTGAACCCATACCAGTTCCTCCTACTCTTTTAGCATTAGAGGAGGGATTTGTTGCAACCTGTAACTTGATTGACATCCAGCCTGCTGCTCCCAAGTAAGTAAATATATTGTATAAAGTTTTTATTACGATTGTTATTATTATTATTATTTTCTAAGAGGTTCTCCCGTTCGATTCTCGTCTGGAGCTCCTTCTGTGTGGAATCTGCATGTCCTCCCCGCGGTCAAGTGGCATTTGAAAGACATGTGTAGAATGGGCGTGCCTTCGTTGAACTTTGGGCTGGCACCGTAAAAAAAAAATCTAATGCCAATCATTAGCGGACCGGAGTGCCGCTGTGGCAACCCCTAACCGGGAAAAGCCAAAAGAAGAAGTTATTATTATTTTCCAATTCCAGAACTGGCCCAGCAGTCATTTCCTTGGTGAACCTGCTGTTGCTAAACATCTGGTAAATGCTAATCCCTCCCGTTCTGACAAGGATGGGAAACCCTTGATAGATTTGTTACACTTATTTTTAGAATACTAAACTGTCAAGCTTATATGTTAAAGTTCATGCTTGCCTCCTTTGAGAACATGAGGAACATTAAGGCATCAGTGTCATCTTCTGACTTAAAAAGCATCTTTTTAACCTTATTTCTTCTGTGTCTCATGTGGCTACCCACTGATGGAAATGTGCTCATAATTCTGCCATTTCTACTGTTGCAGCTACTAGGACCTTTTTCAGGTTTGTTTGGTTGTGCGCACAAAACATTCCTGAGAATGTTAAAGCTGAAATTTTGAATTCTCCCTTAGACAAAGAGTTAGTGTTTTACCAGCTGCTGCAGTGATCCTCAAAGTATGTAATAAGACAGGTAAGCTGCTTTAAGGAATTTGTCAAACTTTTAAGTTTGCCAAGGGATATGCTTCCCTTTCAAAAAGCAAAATAAACATCACAGCAAGCTGATTGTAAGCAGACATTTAAAAAAGCTATGGCAGTGAAGTTCTGAAAAGAAAAGAACCCCCCCCCCCGAAAACAAAGGGTCTATATTATATCAACAAACGCTTATAATCCACCCTAATATGTCGAAACATCAAAATGCCAAACACACAGAACAGCAATTTTTTTTCCCTGGGAAAAAACAATCGCTTCTCTGTAAAAAAAAAAAAAAAAAAACACAAAATAAAGTGGAGGGCTGTGCCCCCCACACCCCCACCTACTTAAATAGACCAAGTCTGAGATCACAAAGGAAATGGCAAAGTTCCGAAAACTGCCCAGTGATTTTTTTCCCTGGGGAAAAAAATCTCTGTTCTGTGCTTTCGGGATTTCACCATTTTGATTAAACAGGGGCGATTAAACAGCGTTCACTATTTTTAAGCATTCACTGATTTAATAGGAACCCAAAACAAAGAATAGTCTAATAAGACCGAATGACTATCTACAAGACTCTCCTCCTCTTCCCACCCTGTCAAACTGTTAATCCTTCAAGAAAGTCTGGACCTTCATTTCTTTCTTAAGCAAAAGATAGTTTCAGAAAGATGGGTTCTGAGAGTAATCCATCATGGCTACAGATGGTAATGGGAGTTTCTCCCTCACTTTCAAGGTATCTGTCTTCATCTGCCATATTAAATTCTACTTTTCTCTTCTGTCATTCAGCACTTACTGACTCAGAGAGTGTTAGAAGTTGTACCTCCTCCACAAACAGGAGAAGTATTTTATATTCATAGATTAGTACTCACCTTAACCATTAGGCCACCCTCCTAAGAATGTCTTTGGCGCTAAAGAAAAAAGATTCTTGGAGACCATTTCTGGATCTTTCTTTTCTGAATAAGTTTCTGATAGTGCCCATGTTCAAAATGTTATTCACAACTTGTTACCTCTCTTTCCCTATTTAAGTTTTCTGGTGACCTTAGATTTAAAAGATGCTTCTCATCATACTCCTGTAGATCCAGAGTTCAAATGTTTCTTAAATTTTTTCTGTGCCTTGGTCACACTGTTTGTTATCTGCATTACCCTTTGGTCTATCCACTGCTCCAAGGGCATTTACAAACTGTCTAACACCAATGATAGCCTACTGTAGACTGCAAGCTATTCACATTGTTGCTTATTTAGACTATTTGCTTATATTTGCTGAGTCTTTTTCAAAGTATCAGGAATCTCTCAGTTGGGTGAGAGATTATTTTTACACAGACTGGGGTTTAACTCCTTCTCACAGGATTGTTTTCCTGTGATATCTTCTAGATACATCCATTTAAACAGCTTTTCTTTCAAAGGAAAAAGTAGATCATTATCTAGATCTATTCCTGGTTTTTTCTACTCAGATTTCTGTCTCATCCTGGAAATTTCTCAAAATGTTGGGTCTCATGGCATCTATGATCCTCATGATTCCTCTTGCAAGACTCCACATGAGACCAAATTTATCAAAATTGAAGTCTCCCATTTCATTTCATTTTCAGCTCCAGCACAGCCTCTAATAACAGACACATCAGCCTGGGCTTGGGGAGCACTGTCTATGTGGATAAAAGTGCAGGGTCTTTGGAACAGAAGAGACAGACCAAAACATATACATGTAAAAGAGATGTTAGCACTTATAAATGATCTCAACAGTCTCAATCATGTATGGTCACCTGGACCATTATAATTTTATATGGACAACACCACAGTGATGTGGTACATAAACAAATGGGGGTAATCCAGATCTTACCCTCTATGCAGACCAGCGACGGTAGCCTGGGATATAGTTTTTCAGCACAATCTTACTCAACGGGCTTATTACATTCTGTCAGAGCAAAACTTTGTGGCAGACAAGTAGAGCAGCACCAGGATAGGCTGTTAGAAATGGAAATTGAATTAGGGAGTCTTCCAGAAATTGATCCAGTTGTGGGTAACACCTGAAATGGATCTTTTTGCCTCCATTCACAACAATCATTTGACAAAATGCTACTCCAGGACTCCATGCAAGAAAACCTGGAAAACAGATGCTTTTTCATTTCCTTGGACAAGAATGTTCCTGTATACCTTTCCACCCTTTCCACTTATTTCCAGAATCATTCTGAAGATTCAGAAGGACTCCCCAAAGATCATTATGGAAACTGCCTTCCGGCCCAGGCAACTATGGTTCTCCCTTCTTTTGGAAATCGCCATGGGCAGTTACCACAGGCTTGGACATAACCACATAGTACTAGCTATTTTTGAAACATCCCAACCCCAAACAACTGCAACAAACTGCCTGGATCAGAGAATCTTAATACCTTTAGACGCCTATTTTCTGAGGGCATGCTATAAGTATTAAAGGAGGCAAGAAAACCTTTTACTAGAAAATCATATATTAGCAAATGGAAAATATTTTCTAGCTGGCACCTTGACAAGATCCAGCACATTTTCAGGGCTAGTGTTTCTCTGGTACTACATTATTTGCATGAGCTACTATCCTCTGGCCTTTCATACTCCAGTGTCAAGGTCTTTTTGTCAGCCATTTCAGCATGTTTACTCATGAACCCCTTCTTTCAGTGTAGTCTCATATGAAAATGTTTTTGAAAGGGATCTTGTATGCAAAGCCTCCTAGAAAACCAGTGGCACTTCCTTGAGATCTAAATTTTGTGTTAGAGAAGCTAACACTTGCTTCATTTGAACCAGCTTATCTGGCTGACTTGAGGTTCTTAACATTGAAAACAGTTTTAATGATTGTTATGACCTCTGTAAGAGGAGAATCTGAGATGCAAATGATGGGTCAAACTTACTTCATTAAAAAAAAAAAGATAGGATTTCCATTAGAATTAATCCTACTTTTATGCCCAAAGTTGTATCCACGTTTACTTTGAGCCATGTTATGCATCTCCCTGTCTTCTTTTCAGAACATAAAAATGAGAGAGAAGGATACTTCATTGGATATCCATAGACAGCTCAGGTGCTGTCTTGATGGAACACAACCCTTTAGGAACGCTGATCAGTTGTTCATCTCCAACTAGTTCTCTCATGTTATTACCTTTTGTTATATACACCAGGATAATTCCAGGCTGGGTCAAGGCTCATTCAGTCAGGGCTTTGGCTTCTTCAGTGACGTCTTGGAAGGGACTGGATTCTACAAGTATTACAGAAGCAGCAACTTGATCCTTTTTGTATACTTTTACAAAGCACTATAAACTAGATTCCATTTCCAGGTCTAAGCCAGGCTTTGCTAGAATCATTCTCCAGGGGCACTGGGACACTCATTCTTCCTCCTCATAGTCAGTCTAATCTAATGATTATCTACTCATATAGCTAAGGCTAGCGTATCCATGATTGGTATGAAGAACACAGTGTAGTTAAGTAAAATTACCATAATAGTTGATGTGCAAATGATCAGTTTTACAGCATGTGCTTCCTCCCTCCATCCTCATTTTTGTATGTTTTTGTTGCCAGGGTGAGGACTCTTTAACTTTGTTCACCTAGGATTGACATTTTCAGGACTCTAGCCTCCATCTCTCAGTTGGCATAAAAGATCTGAATGGCTTGACATCCAAACCACTCTTTTTCAGCTCAGCTCAAGCTGAATAACAGTTTGGGTGAGTGGAATGTGCCATTGAAGCTTTGGAAACTGTTTGACTATGCAGGATATAAGCCATATATTGCAGCAGTGATCATTCGACTATCTGCTATTATGGTAAGTTTACTTACACAACTGGACTTTACTTTTGCATTTCTTGCAAAATTACCAGAAAGCACAACAGACATATTTGCCATGTTCAGATGATCCTAAAATTATTGCCTATCGTGGCAGGATATCAATTTGAATCTGTGGACAAACATGGACTACAAGAAAGGAAAATTAGGTGAAATTAGATGATTAAGGCTGTCAGATCTTTGTATAAAATGTCTTTCACATGTGTTAAAATTGTAATTGTTGTAAGCAAACATCCACCATAGTGGGAATGGGGGACAAAACGTGTATGCTTACAGGTCACTATTACTATGTCCAATATACTTCTCAACCTCTAAGTGCAAGAAATCTGGACAAAATGGGGGAACAAAGGCCCAAAAGTAGGGATATCTTTTAAATAATTGCTCTTATAAACTTTGAAAGTTGCTAGAGTAACAGGGTTTGTTATAACATACATTTTCTGAAGGATATGAAGTCTGAAACACAAATGTGTTATTATTTAGTGACTTCAGTCCTCAGATCATCCAGTGATTTGCCAGAAAAGTACAAATTTTATGAGGAACACACCAAAAATATGAGCCAAATATCTTGACATTCTGAAAAAATCTGGACAGTTGAGAGGCATGATGTCCATCCTTATCTATGGAGCCCTTGGCAGTTTGAAGATGAAAGGTTGTCTCAAAAAGCAGTTCATTATGTTTGTATGCGGATGATCCCTAAGTGATTCTTCTGGAGCTCCTTAGATTGCTGTCAGTACTTATATTTATCTTACAAACATGTTACAGCCCTGATGTGGGAAAATCACACATACAACAGATAAAATGAACATCTTCTAAGAACATTAATAGTAATCATGCATTGTTTTTTTTGTTGTTTAAACTTTTACACTGAATGTATGCATTGTACTTTTGCTTGAAACTAGTTAAGGACCCAGATTCAGTAACTCCTACACAAAGCTTACACTAAGTGTATACCGTTCTGAGTGAGCAGACAGCACAGACATAACATACACCTTCTTCCTCCGAATTTTAGTTTTCCTACTGATATTCTTGCAGCTTTAAATATTGACAGGGATTCATAAAAGGTACCACAAAGTGTAGACTACATGTACACTTAGTCTAATCTTTCTGAGTGACTAGCAAGCTCAAAAAATGTGATAAGAATATTCTTGAATACATATCATGTACACTTAATGTAGACTTTATTGAATCTGGCCCAAGGTTTATCAAAGTGGTTCTTGAAGGGCTTTATTGCACCTAGTCAATTCAAAAAACAACACCATTTACACTATAAAGGATTTATAAGGGACTACTTGGTTCTGTGTTATATTTTTGAGTTTTGTATTCTACAGCATGTGCCAATATGACTCAGGAAGTAAATACATCATTAAGGTATGACACATGGCAAAGATTTCCTCAAAATACAAAGCAAGCTGATAGGCAACATTATAATTTTATAGTGATATAAGTCACAAAACCATTCATCCATAAAACAAACAAAGACATCACCAAATTTATCACCAAATATGAAACCCAAATATTCTACTATATGCTGCTCTAACAAAAGGCAAATTAGTTTTTCATTCTTGACAATCACTGCAAATTACACTGCTAAAAATGTATGAATGTATATGTGTTCATAAATGTAAAAAAAAATCAATTTTCAAAGTTGTGAAGATACTTAATGGACATTGGTTGTTGTGTGATAACCATGCTTTTGTGAAGGACATTCAGCCTTTGGCCTTATGTCTTATACTCCTAGGCATGCATTTGTAGATTAATGCTTAATTTTCATGTGGAGAAACACAAAACCTACTGTATTGTCACTGCTGCTGGTCAAGGACTGAAGGCGTTTGATATGTGCAAGACTTTGTCACATAATTTTAAACACCACATTTTTTTTCTACATCAGCATCGACCTACACCAAGGGTACAGCATAACTCTTGCTTTTCAACATAAATTATACAAAACAAGTAGACTGAGCTGGCCACAGATAGAATAGTTTGCATATTAACTACACAGACAGCAATAAAAAGAATTTAAGATACTATACTCATGGACGCATGGTGAGCATGAGAAACAATGCCATATATGGTAGAAACTATGGAATGTTATATGAACAATACAGTAAATGTTAGCAGTGCAGTTCAGGCAAAGCCACGTTGAAGCAAAATAGGTGAAAAATCTTTTACCCGGGTCACTAACAACTGAAGAATCTGATTCAGTAAGTGTACCATGCACCAAAAGTGACTTCCTTAATCACTGATGTCAAAAAGATCTAAAGATACCAATGCTTGTTAGTGATGAAAGGGAAGAAATGACAACAAGCTCTTTTCATCATAAAAAGGCAGCTCATGCAGTCACAAAACAAAGTATGTGCAGCAGAATTCTTCCCTGTGTTGTAATAAGTACAAACAAAATACAAAACAAGAACAATAAGTCACACAAAACTACAACCCAAAATCAAAGATCATAAATGCCAAATTAAAAATTAATCCATTTGAGAGAAGTCATAAAATGTACAAAATAAAACACCCCAAGTCTCAAAAAATGTAAAAATGGAACAAACTGTCAGTGCAGTTCCTCACAGAGCATGCTAACACTTTCTGAAATCTCTGCTAAGCCAGCTGCATATGCATCCACATAAATCAGGCAACTTCTATGCCTACTCTGTGTCCCACGGGAAATGTCTAACATGGTGAGAGAAGTGAGTGGCATTTGAAAAAACACTTAAGGAAGACAAAAGTATGCAAATGTTTGCCCTAGCTCACTGTAATATTCATTGCACCACTGCCTGCGTGAAGCTACAGAAATCATTAGGCAGTTCCTGTTCATTAAGGGACAGAGTAAGAAAAAGTTTCAAATATTGGCTAGAGAGGAAGTGCTGGCTGCTTGTGGCTTAGCAGTTTACAATAAGATAACATGAAGCATAGTGGTTTTAACTGTAAGGCAGACATTACAAAATAGTTATTGCAGGAAGCTTGCAAGGTAACTTCCAGTTGACGTTATTCAGATCGTTGCCATTTGTGGACCAAACAGGTCTGTAGGCACTCCATCCTGTTTTGGGAGCTGCACATACATAGCTGCAGACAGACATAAGAAAAAAATGAGTGGATGAATGAGGAAGTACAAGATGCTAGGAAAGGAAATAAATAAAGAAAAAATGTGAGTAAAGGATGCATGCATTTATCTATTTAACATTTCTTAAAGGAAAACTCCTCCATCCTCCAGTGCTGTTAACTTTATGCCAAATCCATTTTCCTCACTATATCTCCAGGATGTCATTAATTGCTCAGAAAGCTTTTAGTACATTTCTGTTTTTTTTTTTATTTTTTTTTCCACCTGTTTCCCTGTCACAGATCATGAAAGTCCCAACATTTTCCTCTATTTAAATCTCAGGTTGTTTCACAATTGTCTCGGCCTGTGTGGCCTAGCCTGGAGAATGCAGTTACCATACAGCTGGTCACTATCTGCAATTTTATACTGTAAGGCTGTCTTGGTGAGGTCAGTAAAGGGTTACTAGAAACAGTTAAACTAAAACTATTTTACCAAAGAGTCAGTTACTGGAGAACAGGGATGAATTATACTCTGCAACACTACAAAATCAAACTGGTAAATACTGTAGTTTTGGACAGCAACATCTTGCTTTTGTTTATTCAACTACAAAATTAAACACAGTAGTAAATGGATGAAGCTGTCATCTGCCTTTAGTAGTGCTTAGAAATGAAAATGTTCACTCTCTCATGATACAGAGCAAAAAATGAAAAAAATTCACTCCCTGCAAATGTTTGGGAGAAGGATGGTCTAAAAATGTTATTACTACAGAAGAATACAAGTCTGTAGAAGTGATTAAAATAAAAGACCAGCTTCTGGTGACAGACATCAGGCAATGAAGGACAGGAATAAAAGGGTATTCATTGCACAGTCTCAGCTGTGGTACTTAAATGTGAGGTTGTATACCATCAGTTCACAAATGGCCTAATAGTCAGTATTGTAGCTTTAAATGTGATGTTGTATACCATCAGTTCACAAATGGCCTAATAGTCAGTACTGTAGCTTTAGTATAAAAGCACTTACATTAGTCTGTTAGTCTTATGAATCTGTCCACATGCAAGTTGTATATCAAAAAATCAAAACTGATTTTCCAAGTTTTAACTGACAGGAGTAGAAATATGAACTGCACGTAGACTTACAAAGCAGAAACGTTAATAAAACAACAAAAAATACAAATTTTAAATGATTCACTTCTAGTGTTATAGGTGACAAATTGGATGTTTTGCAAGATAATATTGTCTCATATGAAAAGCGTCTGCAGCTTACAAAAGTTAAAAAGCTGTAGAGAGATCACAAGAATTTTCATAATCAGCATGTGTTCACTTGGCCCAGAGATTCTAACAGCAGCAACCGTCAAATTATGTCAATCAACAAGAGAACCAATCACACAGGCTGAATCATGATACTAATGCAATGCCAACGCACCCATCTTCAGAACGAACAGAAAATGCTATGGATCAACGGCACGAAAGTGCACTCAGTAATTGTACTACTAATAATGAACGCTGTTTAGCGACAACTTCTGCTATGGAACAAGCATCTCCTTTACTGAATAGTAGTGCTTCTAATGACTCTAACAAAACAATTACATCTTCTAAAGAAAGCAATTGTAATTTAAATATTACAAAATCATCTGTTCCATATGCAGCCACTAAAGGTAGCAGCGCTTCGGTTAGACTGAAGGACAACAGCTTTACCAGTGTTTTTTTACTGGAAAGCCCTCTACCCATGAAAAGTCGATCGAGGAGCAGCACAAGAAAGGGAAGCTCACAACGGCCTGTGAGTACAGACAGACACCAACTAATGGTGAAAAGAAGACGCCAGTACATACAGGTGCTATTTTTAACATTTCATCTACTGAACTTACTACTGAGCAATTAACATTATTGAACAATGGCTTATCCTTTATTCCCTCAAAGAGAGCAGACCATGTGGAGATGCTCAAAGACCTGAGACTTTTAGAGAGAAGCTTAATGCTTAAAACTATTTTTACTGGAGATAGCAATAGAAATATTCATCCTTATAAAAAAACCTAGTACTCTCAGCCCTAATTTTGATGCAGTAGTTCAATCTTTTATAAATGTGTGTGACTATGAATTCAGACAGCTTTTTAGGGTAGGAACACATTGTAATTTCTATAATATGTCTAGTGATGACATCACATCTTTGAATGAACTTAAAGATCTACAGTCAATTGTTATTAAACCTGCTGACAAAGGTGGGGGAATAGTGATTTTAGATAAAGTTCTTTACATTAATCAAATGCTGTTGCTGTTAAATGATTCAAGTACTTACCAACATATAACGAGATTTACTGCAAATGGTGTCATGGAAAACGTTTCTTTCCTAGTTTTCGATCTGTTGATGACCAAGCTTATAAATGAAGAATTATTTGAATTCTTTAACGTAGCTCATCCTTTTATTCCATCTATATATGGACTGCCAAAAAAACACAAAAATAAAACAATCCCACCTATGAGACCTATTGTGGCCGGCGCAGGCTGGTGCATGGAACCACTCTCCATCTTTCTAGAGAATAATTTGCATCCAGTTTTAGATACTTGTCACACTATCTTAAAAGATACTAAGTCTTTCTTAGAGAGACTGTGTAATCATCTCTCAACTATCGACTGTGAATTTACTTTTGTTACATTAGACGTTGAGTCACTTTTTACTTGTATTCCCAATGATATGGGTATAGAGATGATTAGAGATTTTCTCATAATTAATAAGTGCTTTTCTAGTAATAAAGTCACACTACATTGTGCTCTGTTAGAAATAGTTCTCGAAAATAATGTTTTTGTTTTTGAAAATGATATTTTTCTTCAAAAGACTGGCGTGGCTATGGGCACAGCCTGTGCCAATAGCTACGCCAATCTTGTTTTAGCACATTGGGAGCATACAACCATTTTCACACCTGCTGATGAGTTTTTTGATAACATCCTCTGGTATGTACACTTTGTCGATGATGTTTTTATGTTATGGAAAGGTAGCACTATTGAATTAGATTGTTTTGTTGCTTTTTTACATGATACTACCAGTTTCCTCAAGTTCACGTATCAACATTCATATAATCATATAGAATTCTTAGATGTCTCTCTTGATAAATCTGACTTACAGATGGTTAATAGTAGTATTTACAAGAAGCCAACTCGAAAAAATACTCTTTTACACAAAAGGAGCATGCATCCCAAACATGTTACTAAAACTTTGGTTAAAGGTCACATTTATAGAACTTTAAGGATGCATAATAATGATATGGAAGCTAACAATGCCCTTACAAAACTAAAATCAGAATTTTTAGAAAGAGGCTATTCTGAATCAGAAGTGGACCCGTTTATTAAGGAAGCAAGGAAGCATGGACACAGAGATCCACTAGGTGCAAACCATTTTTTAATTTTTCTAGTGATGAATTGCTTCCATCTACATCATCTGGTAACACTTCAAAAATTTTAGAGTTGTTTTTCAATATTCTAATGAAATTGATAACTATTACAATATTATCAAGAAAAATTGGAATATTTTACGTGACATCCAGGTTTTATGGAAAAGTTTGGTGAGACACCTTCATTCTCTTTTAAAAGCAATAAATCATTAAAACAACATCTGTGCCATAAATCAGCGCATCCACATGCACCTAAGTCCACAAGGATAGGTACTTTCCCATGCAGAAATTGTTCTGCTTGTAAGTTCATTTATAGTCAAGCAATGTATATACATCCTTTATGTCATTTTAAAATCTCTTTACATCACTATGCAGATTGCAGAACTGAGACTGTTGTTTATTTTGCCTTCTGCCAAAAATGTCATGCTTATTATGTTGGAAAAACAAATAGAACCTTCAAAGACAGAGCTTTACAACATAACAGAGACATTAGAAACAAAAAGGAAATTAATGCATTGGAAGTTCATGTTATGAATACTGACTCGACACATAGTTTTAAGTTTTTAATTCTACAAGTTCTCATTTGTTCCTACAGAGGGGGTGATATAGAGAATCAAACAGAGGCTGCTGAGCAAAAGTGGATCCTCTTATTAAATGCAGAAAAACATCCTGGGTTGAACAACATGTTTTCTTTAAAACCCTTTTTGAAAGCATGCCCTCTTAAACATAAGTAGTTATACACTACTTTATAATTAGTTTTTGTTTTTAACATACCATTTGTTTTTAATATGTCTTTTATAAATGTTTCTGAGATTTTTCCCTCTCTTTTTTAGTATTCTATTAAATTATTAGCTCAGTTAATTGGTTAATGATATTAAGCTGTGATGGTAAGCTACTATTTAAATGAATGTCTTTAGCAAGTACAATTGTCTGAAGAAGCGACCTGTGAGTCGTGAAAGCGCATACCTCTGTTCTTTTGTTGTTTTATTAAAGTTTCTGCTTTGTAAGTCTACGTGCAGTTCATATTTCTACTTTTGCACATTTGTTGCTGCACTTGACTGTACTCTGGACTCGTTTTTTTTATTCTTTTAACTGAGAGGAGTCTGTATCAGCAGTAAGTTGAATTAAGAGCTCTGCACACTAAAGAGGTACTAATTTATCATACTCTCGAGGTTCTGATTTAGCTGAAGCATCAGCATGCTATAATGTAATAAATAAAAGGTATAGTGATATAAGTGGAATAAAGTAATACAAGAAGCCATTTAAAAAAAAAAATCACTTGTGTCATATAAGGTTCTTGTAGTAACCTGAGAAGTCGGACACTTAAAGAAAACTGTAGGGAGGGTGATCTGTCAGTGTTAAAGGACTACAAACTAAGAAAATTGTCATTTTATCTAGTTTGTTTTAATGAAATTTTAAAACTACTTATGAAGAGATCAGCAGAAGTTTAGCTACCATCACAAATCAGGGTAATTCAGGGAAAATAAAAACAGATTCCAGAAGCTGTTGTAAGATGACTGGGACCCACATTTCTGCCATTTAATTTAAATGAGGCAATACTGTACCTCCTTATATCTAGCATGAGTCAAATAAAGGGATCTCAAAATGGATTTATTTGATTGCATTTGTTTACTGGGATAGACTGACTGAGCAGAAATCTATCCTTTTTCAATGGAGTCCTGCAGAGAAAAGCACCAGGAAAAAATTCCAACGTTACATAAAGAACGTAACCAAGGTAAGCAAGTAATAAACAAATATACAAAATGTAAACAGAGCATCATTAATTTATAGCAGTATCATATAATGAGTTATGAAACTTTTTCTGAGGAGAAAGAATCTGCAGAAAATACATTACATAAAACATATTAAAGAGAGGTATTCAAGTATTCAACATAGGTGTATAAGCAATCAACAAATATACAACATTTAAACAGAGTATCATTAATTTTTAGCAGCAGCATCTACAAAGCTATGGAACATATTTGTAAATTAACTTGGTAGAAGAAAAGAAAAGGAGGAAATGGAGAATTAGTATTAAGAGGTGAGAAAGAATGTTTTAGGATAGATAGAAAGAGGAAGAGAGAGAGGCAGAGTCCAAGGAGTAGATTTTGGACCAATAACTAAAGTATTCTGGAAGATATTAACCGTAAAAAAATATCAAATCAATATGGCAGGACCCATGATGACCATTTTGTAATAAGAAGCACTTAAAGTGATTCCAATGCATTAATATAGCACAGAATGTCAAAATATAATAACATAATAAAACATTTTGCTGGAGTTTTAAGGTGGAGTTTTGGGACTATTTTATTCTTTGCTAAGACCACTACAACAGCATAAATGTCTAAAACAAAAATATATACTTTAAAAAAAATAACCTTCAAAATAAAAATAAGAAATGGTATAAAACTTTCTGTTTGGATGTACTTTACCATGTGCTCCAACCTGACCTGAATTTCAGTCATTCAGGATCTGACCTTGTGAACAAATCAGGTCAGTCATAAGTAAACAAAATGCATCACTGCTGAGAGTAAGGCAGTTGCTATGTAATGTTATAGTCCAACATTTCCCTTAGCTGGGTAGCATAGGATTTTTTTAATAAAATCAATTTAAGTTTCATTAAAACTTATTCTGTATATCTGTTTCATTGAAAGACCTTAAGGAAGCTAATATTCTAACTTACTCTGAAGCTGTGTAACTTCAGAACAGATTATAAAAATTAAAGACGAAAAGATCCCTGAATAGGAGGTGTGAGGTGTTTGCTCTCCACTTACACAGCACCTGTCGTTCAGTCATTTTTACTGAAACTAATGCTCTTAATCAGGTTTCACTCAACTCTACATCAATTTTAATTACCACATTTGGATAAGATACTCCTTTTAATCATTGCTGCACTCTTCAAGACAAAAATATGATTGAACAAAACAGTAAGTACATTTCAATATTCTATATGCACAGTAAAAGACTAAATATTTTATGTGTGATATATGCAAGGTATTGGTTACACAATGTAACAGTGACCAACAAATATTTTTCTTCCCAAGCACCAGTCCACACACAAGGTACATTTCCAGTTCATTGCCATAATCTTGTATACAATACATGTACAAAACTGTACATATCCTAACACACAGGAATAGTATAACTGCTGTGGTGTTAATAATATGCATTTGTTATGGTGTTTATATGTAAAAAAACATTTCTTAAGCAGAACGTTTTTCTGCCTGGATGAGTAATACAGCAGCTTACACATCAGACTACATGGAAAATTTGCAGCTGGAGAATCTGTCAATCATGGAAACATGGTTCGTAGGGAATAAAATAACGTGATAACTGCTGCACAAACACATAGAATAAAAACAAAAACAATACCTTTTTGATTTCAAACCTGGCCAGCAATCTGTTGAAAACTACTCTCATTTTCTAATCTTTGGTAAAGTACATGAAGGCAATCAGCTGTAAGTCTACTCATATCCAGTATTTTTGTAGTACATATGGCTGACAAGACTTAAGGTTATACCATCAGCCCACTACCATCACCTATATACATTATATAGACTATATTCCCTCATCTGTGCCATTACACATGCAGGAAAAAATAATGCATTTTGCAGAAGACCAAAAAAAAAAGAATGACATCACTGGCCACTGGCATATTTGCAAGATGCCAGAGATTTATCTGCCAGCCTTGTAAGCTAAATTATTGTTTATTCCGGTGTAAGCATCTGTGCTGTTTAGTGTTATTAGGTTAAAGTTCTGAGACAACTCATGTATTGGGACCAAACTTTCATGACAGATTCATAACTGAGTTTTGTTCAAGTGTTAGCATTTTATTACATGACTGTGTGTTGTGTTTATCAGGATCTTTTGCATGCTTAAACGTCTGTCAGTGAAGGTACAGATTTCATAAGGACACTGTTTGCTCAATGTTGTGCTTGTGTAGTTGCTCGAGTGGTGTAGTGGGATAAAGTCCTGAGTATGGCCCAGGTGACCCAGGTTCCGTTAGTAGCTTGGGAAGCTGATGGAGTGGCAGAGGCCGATGGGTGTGCCCATCCTGGAGGGTTGGGATGATACTCCCTAAGGAAAGGTGTGGTCCAAAGGGGGGAGTTGCCGTGAGATGTAGTTGGCAGGCATGGAGGGAGGGAAGTGGGTAGGGCATTAAAAAAAAACATGGAAGGACAGAAGGCCGATCCAAAAGGGTGCCTTTATGATCCATGACCAGCAATACCAGTGTAATCCAGGCGGTAGGAGGATGACTGGTAGACCTACAGTGAATGTGGGGTGCTGGTGGTCAAGCAGGTAGGATGTCGCCTGAGGGGATAAAAAAAAATCATACTTCTGTTGAACTTAAGTGACATCAGTCAGGAGCTTAGAATTCTTCCTAGTTTGATGTGTTTGTTTTCCCATTTCTTTGGAGTTGCCAAAAGCTACTGCTACTGCTACTGGCCAGCATGACTTATCTTATTCCTAGCCTATGGGATGTTTCTGGCATTTCCCTAGCTATTTTATTAATAGTGTGTCTGAGACTGGGGGTGCATGTACATTAGTGAGCATGTGCCAACTGTATTTTTCAGTTGGTCTTCTGTTATTCCTACAGTCCTGGTTACCCCAGAATTTACTGCTTTGGTTTGTAGATGTGTAGGATTTAGTTACCAGCCACCAGCTATACCATTCTGTTGTTCTTTTACTAGTCTTTCTGTTGGACCTTCTGTTTGGGTCAAGGATGTTGACATTTCTAGACATTTTCTCGCTTTAGTTCATTGGACTGGTTTGGGCGGCCATGGTGGTGCAGTGGTTAGCATTGCTGCCTCACAGCAAGAGGTTCTCCGGTTCGATTCTTGGCTGGGGTGCCATCTGTGTGGAGTCTGCATGTCCTCCCTGTGATCGCGTGGGTTTCCTCCAGGTGCTCCGGTTTTCTCCCACATCCCAAAGACATGCAGTAGGTGGATTGGACACTCTAAATTGGCCCTAGGTGTGAGTGTGCACGTGCATGTGCCTTCTGTGGAAGGTTGGGCGCCGGGCTGGCAACTCGACACTGTAAAACTCCACTGCCAATAGTGAGCGGACAGATGATCCGTTGTGGCGACCCCTAACTGGGAAAAAGCCAAAAGAAGAAGAAGTTCATTGGACTGGTTTGTGTGCTGGTTGGATTGGTTTTATTTTCTGCTGATTCTTGTCACCGAATCCTCACTGATGTCAGTTTTTCCCATTACTTAATGACTAGATTATTTGTTCTGTGTCACTATTAGTTGGATTGCTATTGTTTCCATTGGATGCCCCCTTGTTTTAACCATTGGTTATGTATCTGAATATCTTTGCCTGAGTTTTTGAGTACAACCAAGTTTCCCCTTCTACATCCTTGTGTTTAACTATCATTTTTTAAGGTCATTTTGCTTCATGGATCTTAATTGTTACTGACTGCCTGATTGAAGCTTTGGACATCCTAATTTAGCCCTGGTGTGAAATGTCCATTTTTCTACTTAACTTATTTGGGGTGGCCTTCTATTCTTCAGTTAGTGTATTCAGCCTACTGTATGTATCCATTTCTGTAACAATTTGAAATACTGGGACCTGCAAAAGCAAGTCCTGGAATATAGAGACTGAATGTCCGAAAGATCGTACTTGTATATATCAAGTCTAAGATGCTATTTCTCAGAATATTCTCTTTTATCTGAGGTACGGCAATCTTGGATTTGATATGTATAAGTTCAGGGGATGTTGGGGGGGGGGCTTGCCATACACAGGGGGGGTGCAGTGGAATATTTAAAAAGAAGAGTGATTTTCAAGATTTGCTCTTCTGTGTTTTCAGTCTTTTTTTTTTGTTTGGCTTATTGGCAGTTGGCATTTTGAGTGTTGACATTTCAATAGGGAGCCATATATTTCACATTGTTATACTTTACTGTGTATTAAGTAATTGTTCAGTTTAACTAGGTTGCTTTTTTGGAAATAATGATACTGTAATTCATAAATTGTGGGGTTTATTTGTATGTGATGTATGACAAGGACAAACTGCTTGCCCTTCATCCTTTCTCCCTTCCCAGGCTTCTCTGGATTATAGTGTGTGCTTGCAAGACGGAGGGCATTCATAAAATCCTAAGGCTACATGCAGATTCCACTGGCACTTGGGGGAACTCTGAGTCTAGCTCCAGTCTTTGGCAGTGTTTTGCAGCTCTCTCATGGGTGAAATGATGTATGAGTACATACAGTGCTGTTCTGAGTGAAGTCCCTACAGGACCCTCAGGTCAAGATAGAACAGATTAGTAAGATCTGTTCTGCAGCACCAGAGGGAAGTTTTATTGGATGAAACATTTGGTCACACTCTTGTGGCTGTGATGCTAACTGTGCTCTCTGTAGAACAACATCACTGAATGACGCAGGCTGGAGGTTTTCAATAGTTTATAATTTAACCATTGAACTGAGGAAGATGGGACCATTAACACCTTTGAATTTACCATGGTTTCAGGAACAAACTATAGGTATCTACTCATCTGGCATCCACTGTGTAGAGTGAGGATACTTCTTTAGGGGTTCATGCATTTTGTTTGTCTCCTTTGTGCTGACTTTGCCCAGCTGAATATCTTGGATGACTTCAGAATTGGGGCTGAAGAGGAGACCATGGCCTTTTAGAAATAATTCCACTGTATTATGAAGGTATTTAGGTTTGCTTAGATTGTTTCCTCTGCTGCCCATAGACATGGAAAAACTCTGGACTTAGTGCTCTAGCTTGGTGTCATGATCAGTAACTTGATGGTGGAACTTATCTCATGGTCTGACCATTGTATTGTAAGGTTCATGATTGACCAAACCCTGGTGGCATGCCCTGACCTAAGCATGGTACAGTGCAGAAGCTTTGGTCTGATTACACTAGATCTTTTATGTCCTGTTATGTGCCAGCAGCAGCAGAACTGAAATATTAATCATTCAGATGAATTTGTTGCGGTCTATGATAGGACCTTGACAACTTCTTGTGATATTTTATAGGCAATTTATTTATGAATAGTCCATTTAGTATCACATGAGCCATGGTTTGATCTTGTGCTCTAAGAGCATAGGGCAACTGGTCAAAGGTTAGAGTGCATTTGGCATCATACTGGTCTTTTCAGGATACTTGCTTATGATCACACCTAGATTAGTAATAGTCATCTAACTTTAATCATTTCCCATTTTGGTTGAAGGTTTTGTTATTAAATTAGTGAGAACTGTGTGAGGAAAAATATTTTCCTAATCCCCCAAGGTTATGCAATATTAGTATATTTAGACATGGGGGAGTATGGGGATCCAAGTGGCTTGGGGTTACAGCCAAGTCTCCAAAACATTTCATTCAAATGCTGTTCAGTGAAGAAAGATTTGACAAAAGTGTTTTTTGGCAATTTTTTCCAACAAACGACATTTGATATAAAGGTTTTTGGTAACAACATGAATCCAGTGGCTTGCTCACCTGCCCCCTAAAAACACTTTTTTATTATTCTGCTGAAGTCAAGAATGTGTAGTTAACTTAGCTTGAATTATTTCTGGTCAAATGTGTAACCATAAAGTTGCTCTACTCAGGGACAAGTTTTAATGGATAACTATTTCTCAATAAACTAGGAAAAGATCTAATGGAAATTTTATACTTGTCCCAGTAGATATCTGCAGTAGCACACCAACTGGCCATTCTTTTCTGGGTGGTAGAGGCTATACAGTCTGGCCTGTATTACTACTCAGAAAGATCTGTCTTACTAAACTGTGAACAGACTACTCAGTATGTCATTACACGGCTTGTCTCATTCAGATCAAGGTTTCTGCAACATACTCTCACAGGGTGTACAAGTCTTTCCTATGGGTGTCTGCCACCATGGAATTGCTTTGTGGTTATTTTCTTTACCCAATTACAATTAAATTGTTTCTCTTGTTTCCACTGTGTGTACCACTGCCATCAGGCTAGATCTTTGCCTATCTGGATTGCACATTTTTGGTTACAGGTATTTCTTGCAGTCCTATGCCACATTGTGTTGCTTCAGTGAGCAATGGACCTATCCTGAACCTCTATTTGTTATCTATATTCTTGAGAAAGTGGTGTATAAACACAGCTGGATTTTTATTTGAGAAGTAATAATGTCAATAACTCATTTCAGCATGGTTTTAGTCTAAGTTATACAGAGATGGCCCTCACCAGTGTTGTTAGTTATCTTTTAATGCCTGAAGGACCAGGACTGTTATCCAGTCTTGGTTCTGCTGGATTTCTGTTCAGAACCTGGAATGGTGGACCACAGGATCCCTTGGACTACCCTCAACATCATTGTGCCATCACAGTAATAGACTGACAGTGGTTTGTTTCTATCTCTCTGGATGAAACAGTATTGTCAGGGGTTTATACTTCATCCTAACCCCTCTTTTATTGCATGCCATAAACTCCAGTTTTTGGTGCCATCATTGTTCACTGTATATATGATTCTCTAGGAAGATGTTATTCAAAACTGTAGTTTGCAACATCACTAGCATGCTGTAATATTTAGCTTTATGTTTCGTTCCCCAAGAATCTTTATAAGCTTCTAACAAATAAACAAAAAAATTGTGATACATTCATATTGGATGATAAAAAAATGAGTTGACTCTCAAAATATCCAAGATGGCTAGAGTGGCACTTCATGTCATGCTGAGTTTTGTCTGCATCATTCTAAGCCATCAATATCACCTCTAGTGCTGACACACTTCAAATTGTGTTTAAGATGCATTTCTTTTGGGTGGTATTTGATGACAGGTTGACTCTGAAGGACAAGATTTCAGCAGCTGTCAAATAATCCACTTTCTGTCACAGGAATATTGCCCTCATCAGCATGCATCACTGCTATGACCCATGTTTTGAAAACAAGAGGTAGAGGTCACAACAATAAACCACTGTTACATCTTCTAGATATTGCTTCCAGATTCTTAAATTAATCATTTGCAGCTGATGCACAGTTCTGCAGCCTGGCTAATGACTAGTGCATCTTACCATCATATAGTGGTAGTTTTGTGTACTCTGCACTGTCTGTCTATCATGTCACCTTTAAAGTTCTGGTCCTTGTCTGTCTAGCCCTACATCACTTAGGTTCATCTCAAAGAACTCAGGAAGCTATTCACCTGGTATTAAGTGCTAAGATCATGAAATCAGACAGTTTGGGGCTGCTAGTTCCAGGGTCATGTTAGAGTATACTGGTATTCAGTCTTTTGCCCATCAGGTGACCAACTCTGGAACTAACTCCCAGGTTTGCTAGAAGGAATCCCTCATACTCTGGGGCTTTAAGCAGTCTTTAAAAACATAATTTTGATCAGGCATTCAGTGACTAGCCCTGATCTTCTTAAAGTAATAGCACTTCTTGTCTTACTTCACAATGTGTTTATTTTGCAGCAAGTTATCTTGTTATATTTTGTTTTGTTTAATCCACTACTTTTAACAGATCTTTTTATAAGTGTACAATACTTTTTTATGTTTTAATTTTGCTGTATTTTCTTTTAATGCTTTTTTCATGTATTTTTACACTACCTTCTTTTTAGGCACTTTAAGAGACTTGAACTTTGAACTGCTATCATTCAGAACTCAGTGTAGGCAGTTAGATTCTCCAGGATAGGTAGGCTGTCCATTCATTTTAGGAAAACTTTAGTTATCATTTCTTTTCATCTGAATCATTCATCGCTCACATAAATCATTCCCTGGCTGAATTAGTCATGAAATAATTATGATTCAGAGGATTCTTCCAGAAGTACTGACGATGTATATGGACTGTGATTCATAGCTCAGTATCTCACTAGCTCTTTTCTCCTAAGTCTTCTCTCTAGTAAAAATGCTTTTGTTTCAAATGTACATACCTAAATAAAAAAAAAAAAAAAAAAAAAAAAAAAAACAAAGTCATCAATTTATTAATTTGTAATGGACAGGGATAGATTTGTTATATGCTCCAACTAAAGGTTTTGGTATTTTGCTGTACCTTAGTAAGAACTGAAACATGAAGCTACTGCTGCTATTTTAAAAGAATAATCCTTGATACTTTTATTCTTTTATACTAAAATGTATGATAGGATTCTCTGCTTAAATGTAACAATTATGTAGAGATCTAAGACCCAGCAGTTCATCTCTATCACTTGGCTAACGGTACATTTACAGCTTCTGCTCAGAGAAATATCTTTCTTTAAATCTGCTGGTTGTATCCTGCATGTGTTTCAGTACATCCTGTTCAGTACAGTATGTTGTTTGAACTCTTAATAACTGTGACTTATGACTCTTGCTGATGGCATGCAGAGGGTGGCAACTGTTTGCCTTAAGTATTATGCTGTTGTTAGCTTAACGTACGGAATAATTCAGTCTGGAGTGCAGCAGCTTCCTAAGTAGAAGAAATATCCCAAATTTACAAATCTATTTAAGTTTTATTAGCCAGAGAAAGGTTTCCATAGCCACATGTAACTATTTTCTTCAGAGATGAAATTCTATCATATGTGCCATTAGTTGAGAATAGATTGTGATGCACTGTTTTTTTCAAACATTAGCGCATTCTGATGCTGAATGCTACTTTAAACATTAGTTTATATACAGTTCACTAATAGCAAAATAAATAATAGGCTAATTTTTCTGGCCATACCCAAAGTAGTATTTATGCTGACTAGGGGAATTGTGGTCATACACTAAAGCTGATCCTGCTGTACTCCTAAGGGTGCAGTGGGGGAGTTTCTGAGCTATTTCACTAGAGGGAAGCATTGTAAGAAAGTCAAAAACTCCTGCATGTAAACGTTCTATGTGACAAAAATAGCTGTAAATTAGTATACCAGAGCTATACAAATGCTGTGGAGATTTCCAAATGGAAATGGTTATCAAGTGCCAACAGTGAAGACTGACAAAAATACCTATACATTGCACCAAGTACACATTTTATCATACCCTTTCTGTAGTGTGTACTATTAGGAAAAATAAATGGTAGATCCTAGATAAGAAAAAAAATGTATCTGCTGTGTTGTGTGAATATTTCCATTTATCTATGTATTTAGTGTTTCATTTCATCACAAGTTTTAATACATATTTAATGCATCATTAAAACTGCTAAAGCTCTCTTAGACCCACCATATTGACCTCACTGCACTTGCAAAACACAGATACGTACAGAACCCTAATATACCCTAACCTGCCTAAAACAAACTCCAAGTCCAGTTTTGCACTGGTTTGTTTGTTTGTGTCTTTCGGCTTTTCCCGGTTAGGGGTCGCCACAGCAGAACTCCGGTCCGCTAATGATTGGCAGTTGATTTTTACGTACCGGCTTGCCAGGCCTGACGCACAACCTTCAACGAAGGTACACCCATTCACGCATGTCTCAACGCAGAAGACGCTCTAGCTGAGAATCGAACCGGACAGCGTCTTACTGTGACGCGACAACACTACTGCAGCACCACCACCGCGGGATTGGTATTAAAACACATTAAATGAAATAAATCACAGGCAGCATTTCCCACAGATTTCAATCTGAAAAGGAAAGTAACTTCACATGTACATTCAAAATATGCATGATGCCATCCCTACAAAACAACACTATTCTCCTTAACCATCCCCTAGAAATGAAATCTGCTGTCTTTAAGGCAAAAAAATGTAAAATAAAAGAATAACATTAAAAATAAAACATCACAACTAATCATTCAAGAAATGCCAGATTTTGCCTATTGAAACTTTGATTAAATGTACAAAAAAAATCCTAACGTTGCCCTCAATACAGTACATGAAAAATGAACTGACATTTCAAAAAAAGTTTAAGAAGTTACTTACAATTACAGTAGAAAGACTGTCACGAGATGCTTCTTTCATAAAACCGTTTGCAAACTACCTAAACTCCTTATGCAATTAACATGTTCTAGGATTTAGAAAGAAGGCAGTTGTAGATGCAAGCAGCCCAACTCTGTTTACCTTGTTTGTGAGAAAAGGCCCAATGCTCATTATGAATGAATTCCAGGGGGGGAGAGCACAAGAAGGTGAGCTCATTAAAATTTCTGCATAGACTGTGAGAGGAATTTATGGTACTAAGTTGTGGCCACAGGATAAATAGAAGCACAAGCAGTGCTTGTTCATAGAGTATGCATGTCAACAAGACTCTGCATGATATCACAAGCACAGTAGTAACAGGAAGTTGAAGTAATATGGAAGCCTTAAAGAGCCATAATTTACATGTGCTGATGTATATTTTGACCAAATTAAAGGATGCAAATGGAATTATAGAAAGTGGTGAAAAGGAAGAAGCAAGCAGGTAGTAGACCACACACTGAAAATCTGAAAAATGAAAAGGTTGGAGATGGGAAAGATATGAAATTTTGTGGGGGGTTGGGAGTCCATTTTTTATATATGAAGAAAATGTATGTTAGGAAGGGCAGTAAGGAAAGTACAAGGAAGATAACAGGACTAGGGTAGGTAGAAGGGGCACACAAACAAACATAGAAATACAAGACTGAAAGGGGAGGTGCTGACACAGTCAGTGATGGGGAACACAGTGGAGTAGGAGACATCAGACACATAGATGGCAATGTTGATTTGGAGGACTGGCCAACAATCAGTGGCAGGCATGGACCCAAAATGGAAGGGAACAACGGGATGGGGGATAGGCTGGAGTTGAACAGCTACAGTCCCTGCTAGCTATGATTCAGAGGGAGCGTATTCACCACCCTGATGATGGAGCCAGAGTGAGCCAGAGACACACCTGAAAAAGTTACCAGAGAATGTTGGCAGATGTGGGCATCCAGCCTCTTGTCAATTAGCCCCACCCCAACTATGTCTTCCATCTGCCAATGGAAAACAAAGCTGTCACCTCCACTGGCACTGCTATTAGCAGGTAGAAGAGCATCACTATCTGGTGCAGGGCTGGATGCAGTACCCAGTGCATGTGCTGTAGTAGGTGTGGAGGTGGACGTGGCAGTGACAGCCTGGGACCCATATGTTATGGGTGTCAGTAGTGGTGGTGGTGGAGTTGTTGCCACCAGTAGTGGTCTGACAGGCCTTGCTAAGGGAATGGGGAAAGGTCATGATGCTTCTACATATTATTGTAAAATAAATGGAGGGGAAAAAAAGGATGTAATATAAAGGATAGAGAGAAATAGGGTGGAGAACAGAGAAAGAGAAGTACAGATAAAATGAAAAAAATGCAGCTAAGACATGTGATGACTACCATCACGTGTAATATAACTGAATGTAATATTGTTACCATCACATGTAATATAACTGGATAATCAGGAAACACCTATTCCAAAGTAACAGTGATATTGCATTAAACAAACCATGGGAGAATTGATTCCACAGTCATCACAACCTGCATCTCAGAAAGCTTATGTTTAATGTGTGTTGCCACTTGTGTGAGCAGACAGGTGTGAGTGACACAAGTTTTTCATCGGTTGGCACATATGAAAACAGGTATTACCATGAATTGTCTGACATGCCTCTCTGCAATTTCTTATCTAAGGAGGCATGGGAGAAGCCAGTTGGAAGTTTTAGAGCACAAAGCCAGTGTGTGGAAGAAACTAAGCTCTTCCTTCACCTGTTACGCCAGGATTGTAGCCAGAGACTCCTGTAGAAGGGCTTTGAAGGTCCTCAGTACAAGCCCAAGGCTTAGAATGGTGTGGGAAAAATGCTGACTCTTGCTACTGGAATCCCCTGCCACTATAGTGATCTAAAAAGGTGTCAGTCTGACCTCCTGGGCTGATGGATGCTGAGATTAGAGCTTTTCCTCCACCTATGTACTTTAAGTAATCCTTGACTTACCACCACATGCGATCTGCCAGTGTGTGTGCCATCCACATACCTAACACACTCCCATTTATCATACCATAGCCCCTGAATCCCTTACAAAGAATATGCAGTTGTACAGAAGGAGAATAAAGTGTCTTAGAGAGACCATGGGTGAGTACAACTGTTGCACAGGACAGAGGTGTCATTGTTAACAATTTAGTCTGTAAGCATAGCTATAATCTGAAGTAGTGTGAGTTTTATACAACATTGGCTCTTCTGTGCTGTGTTCAGCAGTTCATAGGCAGCAATACGAAGGGCTGCTGCTATTTATGTATGTAGATGCATGTTTTATGTGGAACTGTATGACTAGTTCAACATGTTAGAGTGCTTCTTTCAGAATGTGTTTGTTATGATACCAGATATGTTGCCTCTGAGGATGGACATGAGCTGACATAGTCAGGGAATATGGTGAGTTTGCTGGACACATGGAATGTGACCACTGCATCTCCTACACATACCATGGAGACACAGCCTCTATGCTTGCAGAAACTCAGGAAAAACATACCACACAAGAAGGACACGTTACTGGGGACATTGTCAGCCAGGGAAATGTGCCCCCCTCCTTCCAGACACATGCTGGATCTGCCAGTAGAACCATTTGGCAGAGAGACACACAGGGGGTAAGTACTGGATCTTAATGGAGAAATGGTTATTACCCTTCCCCTGTGTGTCAGTGGCTGCAACCCCTAGAGTATTGGCCATTATGGAGGCACAGGCTGTTACCACCATAACCATTTCAGAGTAGGGCAGACTGATGCAAGGTGTGCAATATGACCTCTATGAAGCCATGCCCTGCATGTGTGATAGTTTAGATAAAGTAAACCACCTTCTGAAATATGCCATGTCATCTTGAGGTTGCCTATCAAGCATGAGGTGTTAATCCACTGGTAAATCTATGGGTGGTGGCCGTCATGGCCATGGACAAAGTGGACCCTGCTCATGGGCTGCTAGCACTTCCACTGCTGTTTCTATTGTGCAAATGTCTTCATGCAGGAGAGGGAATTCCTGGATTCATGGCAGTCAAGGCAGTGGCATGTTTCATAATAGATGACAACAGCAGCTATATGACATGCCAACATTTAGCCAGGAGTGTGGTACAACCAGTGATACCCCTGGTAGAGCCAGCACCTGTGGTCAATGAGTGCACAGGCTGCTGAGCCCTGTATTATACATCTGCTGGACCTCCCCAGTAGATTGACACACAATGTTACAACTACTGCTAAGCAGACAGTCATACCACCACTGCTCACAGTACGTCAGACACACACACACACACACACACACACACACACACACACACACACACACACACACACACACACCTTGAGACAGTGGCCCTTTGCAGCATCTTTCCCATTAAGCCCCCCCTAATCCTAGCCCTTACATACAACTGCATTCTTTCTCCTACTTGTCCTCTGCACTCACACTGGGAGATACAGAAAATATATTACAACGATATGTGTCAAGGGCTGTGGGTGACCAGGGGGACTGCAATAATTGACTGGCATCATTGCCATCTCAGTATAACAATGCAGGTATATTTATGTCTATGTGCTGGGTACAGGTGGGTATATGATGTTGAAGGTTGATCATGTTTTGAGGAGATTGTTACTATTAGACAATGATATATGCATTTTATTTAGACATGCATTTTATGTAGCTACAGTACAGTTTGTAGAAAACATAAAAGTGCTCTTATCTCTTGTTTAAATGGAAAGAGAGGTGTTTGTGGTAAAATCCATGTGAAATGCATGTGATGCATACCTGATAGGAACAGATAAGTTAAAAAAGTACAGATCAAACATCTGGTAATGTTACTTATCCCTCAGCTTATTGTAAATATACTGCAAAGTACAGCCTCTCAAGACACATTGAGGTGTGAACAAAGATGTATTTTTGGGTGAAGAATGGAAGCATCTTTGGCAATGATATACAAAGCCAAAATTAAGATGATGATGGTGATGACGTATTACTCATTTTTATATTAAATTTATTTTGAAAGTATATTATATGTGTGAACTGCATGTGTATGCATTTTGTTTAATTTTTAAATGTGAGTCTCTTTAAAAAAATGCATGTGCTCACTTTGTAACGAGAGTAAGGCAGTATGGGATATATATTTTACAGATAAACCACATTTGTAATGCACTCTTCATGCTCATGTCCCACAATGCCCATGGGGGTATGGGATTATCTGTATGATACAGATATCATTCTGCCTTACTAATCCCACAGGGTTAACCCGCTGAGCACTCAACTCACCAAGTTAAACTTCTTTGGATCCAATCCACCAGAGAAACTCAAAAATTAATTTTTTTTTTTTAGATAGACAAGCTGGGGCATTGGCACTCAGGAAATGGATTTTCGAGGAGCTAGGGCTTGAGGCAGTGTAGGGAAGCTGTGCCTTACTTCTTACTTTGCATTCCTTTGTACAGTGCCACACAATACCTATTTCCTTTATGACACACTTTGTATAGCACATCCTTAATACTCAGTTATATCTGGGCTGCTTTATGCTATGTCATGCTTCCTGGCACAAGGCTTGGAGGGGGAATATTATTATATAACCTATTTCTACTATTTGCACAATGTATCTGATAGGGGTTAGTGCTATGTACTGAAATATATTGGAACAATTGTCATCAGATGCTGCCTGGAATCTGAACCATCAGATTTTCTTTTGGCACTAAAAAAGTAACTTCAGCAACTTAAACTTTTCAGTGTTATTTGGCTACTTATGTATATCTGGGTATTGTAGTGCTATACACATCAAAATTCTTAAAATCATTACCCACTTATGCGTGTTAACATCTGTGGGATACATAATGCCATACAACTTTGTAACTCTTGTTATCACCAGCATTTTGGAATAATTATTAATATATTTTTTTATTTTTAGTTCATTAGTTACTTTCATTTTACTGGGAATGTCCAACTGGGCAGAAATCATTTTCAGCTGAAGAAAAAACTCTGAACAGATGCAATAACATGCAGATGCAAGCAGTTATGCATTTGCAATAGAATACATTTATATGCAGTATGTTTAAGATTGTCATGTTTATAAAAGATGCGACAATACATTCTGAAATTACAGATTTTTGTATAAATGCTAATGTAAGTATAGTGCAAAAAACAGCACTGGAGTATTAGTAATTACAAGACCATCATGCCTACAGGAGACAGATCAATATAAAATGATGGACTTATTGAGACATAAGATTAGTTGCAGTAGCTGTAAATCAAACTGTGTGGGAGTAGAATGCACAGGAAAAGTATCTTGGTCAGCATGTGAGTTTACCACATGATGAGAAATGACAGGCTTCAGAGGGAATAAGAATGGGATAATGAGAACAGACGCTGTTAAAGAGAAAGAGTGTAGAGGATTTCTAGATGGTGGGGATCAGAAGTGAGCGAGCAAGAGGTAGAAAATGGAGAGTTAATTATGGAAATAAGTTATGGTTGTGAGGCTTAACAGCAGAAGAGGCAAAGATAGCAAAAGATATAAATAAAAAAATATAAAAAAACAAGGACTAAAGAAAGATAGACAAAGATGGTACAAGAGTTATACTGTCCCTGGGATTCATGAAGCTTGGCGCAAGGATAGCATTAGGCTTGCACCGACCGTGCTGCATAGAGATGGCGCAGTAGCGCCATATGCATATTAATGAAGGCGCACTGCCACCACATCCACGTGCATAGGAAACGTGCATGAGTGCATGGGGCATGTTGAAGCACCGCACGGAGGCGTGGACATGTCGGCTGTTTATGTGCAACCTAAAATGCTGAATATTACAGCCTGCCTCCAATAGTAATCACACATGTCAGTGTCCGTGGATACAGAAATGTATGCAAAGCATGCAAGACAGTTTTGCGAACACAAAAATAAGAAGCAAACACAAATGCACGTAGCTGAATATTGAGTCCCCATCCCTCGAACAAATGACATTTAAAGGACTGTGCCCGTATTCTATTGTAGTGTCGATAGTTATACCAAGTGGAAGCGAAATGCATCGTGTTAGCACGCCGCCAATAGCTAAGTCTAGCCCAATGGTCAGGGTTACCACCTGTCCCACATTGTGAGGGACAGTCCCCCTCTGGGCAGTTGTATCCATACCAAATTATAAATGTAAAATATCCTGCGACCATAGGACATAATTATGTCCCACATCTTATGTAATAGTCACATACAATAGTTATTTCCATATGTAACATACCTACATGTTACAAGAAATAGAATAAGCAAGTAAACGAAACAGAAGAAACAGCTAAACAGCTACAACAATAAGATGACATTTAGGCATAAAACAAAAGTACTATCCATTGTACTGACAGTGAGTATGTGTTGGCCTGTAAAATCTGATGTGTGTCCCAAATATATCCCATCCTGGCCATATGAAAAGGTGGCAACCCTACCAATGGTCAGAGCATTCACCCAAAATCTTCCCATTTGCAGTCCAAGGTGTCCTTGTCAGGATGGGCCAAAGATGAACGGGTGTTACCCGGTTCTACCTACCATGTCATGAAAGATAAGTATTTGCGTGTACCGATGTGCATGATGCACAGCATGTGGAAGGTGAAAAATGCTAGGGTAGTCCTCACAACCATACAGGTACCTGACATATGTAGTGTATGCAATGTGTTCCCTTGACCATGCCATGGGCCATCAACCAGAGAAGGGATGGCTGGAGTGTGTGGAATATGGGTGTGGGGGGGACGGGTAATGTAATAATTTGCAAAGGGGAGACTGTGTTGGATGCACAATAGGTAAACTGGAGGTGTATGAGGGAGCAGTGGGTGAATCAGAAAGAAACACAAAGAACAAACATACACATCCGCAATACAACCTGACAGGCCATACTGTAGAACACAATCCCACAAACATATGAATATTAAAATGTGCGATACACATGTACAGAAACGTCACCGGCACATACCCACATAATGGTCTTAACTAAATTGAACCATCCAACTACAACACACCTGGATGCATAATTGAATACCCATCATCCCCTAAACAGCACACAGCCCCCCCATTCCTGAACGTCCACCAAATCCACCCATACTCGGGCTGCTAGCTTGGCATAGCCATATCTGCACATAGTGACCACTACTCATATCTAGTAGGCAGTTTCACCCTAGGCAGTGTCAGGATTGCAAACTATGTATCCCTTGCATGTAAAACCCTATCATGTTTTCATAAATTCAAAAAGATAGAAGGTTATTGTCTTGTTCAATTTTTGGATATCCCTCATGGGATAAGTATCCTGTGTAAACATCAGACTTGGTATCACGACATGATGTCCAGTCCTGTAGACATCTGGACACAAGTTGTATGTGTAGTACTGGTTCACGAGACTGCTCAGCCTCCAGCTGGTCATGCCAAACTTACTACCCGGGATTAAACACCTGACCCTGATACACGTCTCCCCACATGAATTATCGAGAATATATACTTTACACATTCGCATAGTGGCAGTTGGATATAGGGTGATTAAGGAGCTGACGTAAGCAGGGTACCACCTGTCCCACTTTGTGAGGGACAGTCCCTGTTTGGGTAGGTGTGTCCTGACCAAAAATAATACAATGGCAAATGTCCTGTGATTGTAGGAAATAATTATGTACCATATTTCATGTAACAGTTGCCTAACACAGTTATTTCTGTATGTAAAATACGTAAATCTTACAAGAAACAGAATAAGCAACTAAACTGCTACAAGAATAAGCTCTCATCTAGGAAAATAAGTAAAGTTCTAAACCCTGTACTGACTGTGGGTGTGTGTTGGCCTGAAAAATCTGGTGTGTCCCGAATATATCCCATCCTGGCCATATGAAAATGTGACAACCCTACCAATGATCAGAGCATTCGCACAATAACTGGCCAGCCTTTTAATCCCCCCTAAAACCAGTGACCTTTGGAGAAAAGGTGTTGAGTTACACTGAATGAATAATGACAAGAATTAAGAGTAATAGACATCTTTCACTTCAGAAAATAAGTATTAATACATATGCTCTGAATCTGCCAACATGTTTCAAGTTAATAGTACTAATATTGTAAAAGTGTCCGTGATTGTCCCTGATTTGTCCTTGCCTTGCCCCTGTTACTGTTGAAATTAGTCCCTGAGTGGTTGAGAGGTCCATACACATATGTACACCAACCAACTGTCAAATTTGTTGCCAGTACTGTTGAATACTTGTAGTGAAGTCATATATCCTAGTTACCATCCATGCGGAATGTACCACGGATGGTGTTGTGGTCAAACCGGTGACTAAGGTGTGTCTGTTTCTGGGTCCAAGACATGCAAGGGCCGCTAATTTTATGTGATGGCCAGAATAATGTCCGTCGGATATAGGGAGGTAAAGCCAGCTGGGATGCGCGGCGGACATTCAACAGTATGGGAAATGTAAATAGATATGTAGGTGTATATCTATGTGTATGTACAGACAGATATCTATATATATATATATATATATATATATATATATATATATATATATATATATGAATGAACATGGTCATAATAAAGCAGTCGTAATGAATGTGAAGGGAAACACCAGTGGAACCCTCCCACCTCATATTATGTAATGCCGACATAATAAGCTGGTCAGAGGTGGGCAAACCCCTGCATCTGTAAACACAGGTAGAATGGTAACATTGGGACTAACTCTGTCCACGTGCTAATTCTGACTTTCAAACGGATACAGGGCTGTTCTGGTCAACAGTCGGACAAGCCTAAACCCGGATGACCACATGAACACCTTGACAATCAAACACATGTATGTGCCAGGACTATACGCTTTGGAGTTCTGAATATCCTTGGAGTGAGTAAACCTGCAGCACAGGTCCAGAGCAGTAGGGAATAGGGAATGGCGCATGTGTAGTACTGCGGTTTTCCCAGCAGGAGAATGGATGCCTGCTGTGTAAGTGAAGCATTGAGGCATGTGTTCGGGTAGCTATGAACCATGGATATACATATAAATGAAGCAGAACACCAATAGTGTAGTGGTTAGAGCATCCGCCTAACGTAAACGCTTTCCTGGTTCAAGTTCGACTATAGCACATATAATTTTCTTGTGGAATGAATGTCGCTGTGCTGTAAAGCCAACATTTAAACATGTAAAGGTGAACGTATGTTTCGCATGGGGCCATTAACTGGATTCCTTCAATCAAAGTGGTACTGTCATAATGAATAAGGCACATGTAAGCACAAAGAAGCGGCAGTAAACATATGTAACTCACAGTAAGCATATGCGAGTGCGCCTGCACGGGTGTAAGCAGCTCCCAGCATAGCAAATGTATGTTTTTATGTACAGATTTAATATATATATATATATATATATATATATATACATATATATATATATACACACACACACACACATACACACACATATATATATAGATATAGATAGATAGATAGATAGATATATATATACATATATATATATATATATATATATATATATATATATATATATATATGAAGAATGAACAGAATATAAGAATAAAGCATACACAAGGGTTGTAAAGGGAATCTAGAGCAACTAAGGTATTATACAGTGCTTGCAGCGTATGTCAGATAAAGTTGCCCAAGAGTGAGCAGAGCACCGCTATTCACACCAGAGGCAGGGTTCTACCAGTGGGCATAACATTGTTGAACTGCTATGTCTACATTACACACAGATGGAATGTAGTTCATGTTGTGACCACCTACACTTGTAAACCGCAAATGGCCGTAATCCATAACACCAGGAAAGGCACGTATGTGCAAATATAAATGGCTGGAGACCCTGTGAATACACGAGGTGGTACAAAATGTGTGTAGGGCCCCAAACGCTCTGGAGAGTGCAATGTGTAAAGGTGTGCCATGGCTATGATATCAGGTGGATAATGGCTGTTACGTGTGGAAACTCAACACGGGTGGGATGGAGGAACTATGGCTATGCGATTATGGATCCAGGAATGCCAAGGTTGGTTGCGCCGGTTCCAATGAACCGTCCCGTGTAGGTCAGCTAGTACGTAATAGGTATATATGCATACGCACATGCAGACAACAATATGTTGAAGTACATTCTCTGTAACACATGCACCCCATTTATTGACATAAATAATATGAATGTGCACAGACAAACAAATACAGTAGCTGAAATAATAGGCTGTGCAGATGAGGAACAGGTCAAATCACACTGTATCACATCCCAATTAACAAACAATCCGTACATGAACATATTGCGACATCTGTCCACTGTATAACATGCTAAATACTGATTACAAGATAACCGGAGTGAAGTGTCGGTGTCATAATGGCTAAGGCAATAGTATGCTGGTGAAGCATATATAAAACCCAATACGCATGTGTAAGTGCATATGGCCAGGAAATGTATTAGTCAATGGACACACACATGTATATATATATATATCTATATCTATATCTATATGTATATATATATATATATATATATATATATATATATATATATAGATATATATATATATATAGATATATATATATATATATATATATATATATATATATATATATATATATATATATATATATATATATATATATATATATATATATATATATAGATATATATATATATATATATATATATATATATATATATATGTTACTGTAGATATACACATGTACATACCTAGGTTACGTTACAGCAATTACGGGTAACATATGTTCAGACCGGGCATATGTTAGTGGGAGGTTCAATAAACTAACGTCTACCTCCCATACCTCCCCAGCTAGGCCGGTGAGAAATACAAACATGCAATAAAGGTAAATACTCGTCTGCTTTCCAGACAACCGGCAAGAAACTACCAGTGGGAGAGATCTGAAAGGTCTACACTTTAAACATGGATCATGGGGTCCCTTGTGGGACACCAAAAATTTCCCTTTTAGGCAACCCTATAATGATCGATGCGACCAGGATGTAGCTGTACATGGAACAGTAGGTTGTGCAAGTCTGATAACACATGGGTTGACAAAACGTACAACATGTGTCCCAACATGGGGAGAGTGGGCAGTGTGTAGGGGTGTGTTCATACCCCAGCTGCACTCACAGTAAGGATGAGTGCTGTAGAGGGGTGTCAGGTAGGGGAATCATGGGTATGCAATAATGGGCCTAAGTGGGCAGGTGTTGGTTGGCAGAGATGTATTAGGCCCACCCCGTGGAAGTAACTAATATTCCTATGTGGGTATAGCAGAAGCCCATACCTCCCAATCCTTAAGAGCACATCTACTGGATAGTCTGTAAACCATTGGGGCAACACATAGGGACTATACCAGTGAACTGTACCCGATTATCATGGATGTCATGATTACGAATCAGAATCTAACACAGTCCCAACTAAACCCTTCCAGAACTAGTGATATTAGGTGGACAGGTGGCGGAATACATGTAATGACTAATGACAACATGTATAAGTCATAAACAGCATGTACCTCGACAAATGTGTATGAATACATATGCTCTGGGACTGTCAATGTGTCAGGTTAATAGAACCAATCATCTAAATGTGCCCCTGAGGGTGTTATGCAGTGTCCCTGATTCAGTGTTCATTCTCCCCCATTCGTATGTGAGGTCTGCTAGTGATGGAAAGCGCATATTCCGACGACTACCTTAGGTAGATGATAGCATAATAGGTTGGGGTTAGCACCTGTTCACCTTTGCGAGGGACATTCCCCTTTGGGAAGTTGTGTCCTGCAAAATAAATGTTATTATGGCACATGGCCTGTGATTTAGGGCAAAGAATCCATATATTGTCTGTAGTGGTTGCATAAAACGATTATGTTGTATCTGAAACACCTAGATGTTATAGGAAACAGTATTAGCAACTATAATGCTACAAGAATAACCTTTACTTATGCAAACTGGTGAAGTAGCCTATTTTCTACTGGCTGTGGATATGTGTTGCCTTGCCAAATCTGACATCTCTACATATAGGTCCTATAGGGCTGCCATCTTTCCAAATGGCTAAAGTGGGAGCTGCTCTGTAGAAATGTCAGACATACCAGGTGAGAACATACCTACAGCTATGCATAGTACAGAACTATACGTATTAGCATAAATAAAAGCTTAGTCTAGCAGCAGCCAAGTTGCTTATGCTACTTCACATAACATATAGAAGTGTCATATATACAATAACTGTTACATGCAACTATTAGAGAAATGTAGAATATAATATTGTCCTGTAATCAGGACATTTGCTATGTCTAGATAATTTTTGCATGACACATACGCCTAAGGAGGGTCTGTCCCACGCTAAGTGGGACAGGTGTTAATCCTAAAGTCTCACCTCGGCCAATTTAAAAGGTGGCAAACCTACAATAGGTATGCAGTAGCATGATCCGGCAGACGGATGTGGGTCCCAAAACACATTTACTTGTCTGCATTGCAGAGTATCAGTTCCCATGTATCAGCCAGATGGGAGCAGATTGTATGAGGAACATGCATATAATATGATTAACTCACTGGACAGGCCACCGATTCTGTACAGTCGAACATCATGCCGTCGCCTAATGGTCAGTCATACCCGATACTGTAGTCATGTAGTCCGATGTAATAGGCATCACAAGGGATCACGCCCACCCAGCGTGAGTGACAAATGCAAGCACCAATGCCGGTGCATGTGCAAGTGAGGGAGCGAGTGGGTGTAAGCATGTTTGGCTACCAGTATGCGAGTATTGCACTGTTAAAGAAATGTGGAGTCTAAACAAGTATAAGAGGCTGTAACCAGAGATCAGCAGTGCTTAACACCGTGCAAACCCACGCACAACCACTCCCAACTGCTGCAATCTGCCTTACTCACTCCGTATCCAATGTGTTTGTTCTGGCTGCAAACAAATAACCATCCTTTGCAAGTGTTGGTAGCAACACTCTGCACACACAGCTAATGTGAATTACCAATACACCATGGCAAATATACAGACAATAGACAGTACCACACACATACCATACAGCACAGTCATCCAACAGTATAGCACTGTACCGGCAGATATGTCCGGAACACTGGTGTTTGCAGACCTGGCCGTCTTGTGTTTACATGTGTGAGCATGCCCAGTATGACCATTCCGCATGTTGTCGGCTGACATTGCTGTCATACCTTCATGTGTTTGAGCATGCCCAGTATGGTCAACTATATTGCATGTGTTACATGTCCAGGTAGTCAGTACTGTGGTGCCAACCTCTGCATTGTACACTGACAGGTGGCATGCTGTGTCTGCAGGGTATCCATCGGTCATGTGGCATTGACTGTTGCTACATTTCTGCACAGAGTGGGGGGGCATCCGACTGTATCCACATTCCTACACAGCACCGGGGGGGCACACCTGAATGTTACATGTGTACGGTGGAAAGGGGGCACAGCTGACACTTGTACACTTTTGCTACTACTGTACTGGTATGTCAGGTACTCCATTTCAGTGTGTAGACCTACCTATTGTGCTGGCTAGAGGTATACCAGTGTACTCCAGATCTTAGCTTTAATTACCAACATATTAGTTTCAGACGTCCAAGCCTTCACAACCTACATCCAACTGCCTGGCCTGCTGTAGTCTGTCTGTGTGTGTCTGTGGGGGGGGGGGTCATCCATTGGGTATATTCAGAGGCCATAGTACAGCATTTGTCTGTGTTGGTCTACACCTGTCCAGCTGGTTGAGACTTGTGTGGGCTGTATGGACACACATGATGCTCAGCCCATTACCTGCAGTGGGTTAGGACACCCTGTGTACTACTGGCTACTATGGTGACTCCAGTACATGCTACAGATGTCATGGTGCCACTATGGACGTCTACTGTCTGCTGCCTTAACATTCGGCCACCAAATTCCCTTGCATGCTCACATCCATACCATAGCTACAGGTAACAACACATTGTAATAAAACTGCCAATTGGTAGGTTGATTGACTTACTCTGAGGGAGTGCCAGACCTGAGGATGGTGCTGGAGAGCTGCCTATGTTGGATGCACACAGTGCACTTCCTATACATGGCTGAGCACAGGTAGTGTCATGTTTGGCATCCCTTTTACTGTCTGTGTGAGTCAGAGAGGGTGACATTCCCTGGGTACCTACTGTGTCAGTGCATATGCTATGCGTTGCCTGTTTGCCAAGGCCAGGTCATACTGGGCATGCCTCCTTCCGCCTACTGGGTCCAGCTCAGGTAGTTCCTCCTCCGAGTCACTCTGTGCCTGTACAGGCCTTGGCATTGATGTGGTGCTGTGTGGCCCTGCCCCATGCTGTTCCTGCTGTAGCTGTTTCCACAGGATCATATTGTGTAGCATAGCACATACCATAACAATTTGGGTGCATGTAGCTGGTGAATACTGCAAGGCTCCACCAGATGTGTCCAGACACCAGAACCATGACCTGAGCATCCCAAACACATGCTCAGTTATATGTCTTGCCTGTACGTGTGCCTCATTATGGCGTAGTTGTTCACGTGTGTGTGCATTTCTGATGGGTGTCATCAGCCACGGCTCCACTGGGTACCCAACATCCCCCACTAGGTGACCGTAGGGGATGTCCATATTGGCAAAGCTGTGGTACAGCTGTGTCAGATGCCATATATCGGAATCGTCATAGCTTCCAGGGCAGCCAGCACACACATTCAGTATAATGCCCTGGGCATCGCATATGACCTGGCAGTTGATGGAGGGGATGCCCCTGCGGTTAATGTAGGCCCTACCCCACTCAACAGGTAGTGCTTTGATGCATACATGTGTGCAGGCTATAGCACCCACTACCACAGGGTAGTCTGCCATTTGGTGGAAGAGACGCATATTGCTGGTCAACACCTCACATGTGTTGAGGAAATGTATGTGCTCACTGGCATGTGGTGACATGGCATCCAGGAACTGGTGGAATACTCTGGATGCAGATGCCTGTGAGATCCCCATGATATCCCCAGTTGTGCTTTGGGAGGTACCTGTGGCTAGTATACCTAGGCCTACACGTACCTTGGTATCCACTGGGATGGGTTTCCCTCGGCCTATTCGATGTGTCAGGTGTGGCTGGCACAGCTCAACAATCTGCTGTAGGAGGTCTCTGTCCACCCCATAGTGCTCCATGACCTCCAGCTCATGTAGCCCCTGGTAGGATACCCTGGGTCTGTACAGTCTTCTCTGTCTTCTCACTGAGGGTTGTTCGGCAGCATTCACATGCTCACCACCCTCAGCCTCCTGCACATGTTGGTCTATGTTGCCTGCTGCAGCCCTTCTCATTTCATTGGATTGTTTTGTAAAATTTCCCCGCATGTATACATCGGTGGTGTAGAGTGTGGAAAAACCCAAGGGTATGCTGCTTGCTCACTTTATTGTAGTGTTCTGGGCCGGGCTGGGCCTGTAATCTGCTGATTATGATAATTATCACCTGTTTGCCCAGCTTGTTCCCCTTGACTACTCTCCTACTGCTGTTGTCCCTCCCAATTGCACTAGGCAGGTATAGACACACCCCTAGCTTAGGCGTGCTAAGGCAGGAGCAATCCTGAGACACAAGGCTCCAATGTACGTACAGTATGCCTGACACCCCCCTCCATGCTTTCACCTATATTCGAGCCCTGCACTCGGCTATCTATACACATACACTCTTGGGCTCTGCATCACACCCTGGGTATAAATGGGATTCACTATTTTCCACCTCGTTTGCATAGTATTGTCATCTAATGCATAGTTACATGACCCATACTGAGCCTCCCCAGAAATAACCACTGCTTACTGTCGTGCAGATCCGCACACAACTGCTTAAAAGCACCTTACTATCACCGTATTCGATGTCCATTGTTCTTCCCAGCAACAAAACAACCAGTCTCTGCACGGCTCGAACCTGAGACCCTGCACACCACAGACGATGTGCTTTACCACTAAGCCATGGCAGATATACATACATCTGAGGTTATCACGTACAGATCATCCAGCATAGGCATTCAACAGTATAGGACATGTATTCCATCATGTAGATTTATGTGTACTAATGTCCACATATATATATATATATATATATATATATATATATATATATATATATATATATATATACACACACACATACACACACACATATACATATACACACACATACGTAGATATAGAATATATATCTCAACAGCAGACCACATGACACCAAAGCATTAGACAAGAATGAAAAGGAAACCACATGTGCCTCCTGCATTATGTACTGGTGTTAATATCAAGGCAAGTGTGTTTCTGTGCATCACATGGGTTCAGACTGTATTAAGGGTAAGATTAGGGCTGCTGACATTACTCACAAGACCTATTGCCAAATGTATGTGTATGTCTTGCCAACCCAGTGTCTTGGCCGATTGTGACATTTATGGACACTATATAGGAAAACAACAAAACACTCCTCAACACATCCTGGAGTTAGCCACTGCCTTGGAATAGAACACCTACTTGTCTATTTTATCACACTACAGCATTACGCAGTCACAGAACATGCTACCGAGATTACTGGGACACAGCACTCCTAGAGGTGTACTTCTAGGTGGGTGACATCATCAGCAATGGAAAAGACGGTGATAGGGATTGTATGGAGTGTGAGCAGTCTAAAAGCATATTTCTGTCCCCAGGCAGAAGGACACATACACACACACACACACAGTTGGCATGGCTGGGATTAGAACACAAACCTAACTACCTTATCACACAACAGCATTAAGCAGTTACAGAACGCGCTACCGAGATTACTGGGACAGAGCATTCCCAGAGGTGTACTTCTAGGTGGGTGACATCATCAGCAATGGAAAAGACGGCGATAGGGATTGTATGGAGTGTGAACAGTCTAAAAGCATATTTCTGTCCCCGAGCAGATGGAGACATACACACACACACAGTTGGCATGGCTGGGATTAGAACACAGACTTAACTACCTTATCACACTACAGCATTACGCAGTTACAGAATGCGCTACCAAGATTACTGGGACACAGCACTCCCAGAGGTGTACGTCTAGGTGGGTGACATCATCAGCAATGGAAAAGACAGTGATAGGGATTGTATGGAGTATGAGCAGTCTAAAAGCATATTTCTGTCCCCAGGCAGACAGAGACAAACACACGCCAGTGGTGTGATCAGGACAACTGCCTATCTACGGACCACTATTATAATACTACATAGATACGAGCCTCGCCACAGACACTACACCTTTCAAGATTGTCAATATGACCTTCTAGGAATGCGGACATTGACATGGATGCTGGCAGTTACGATGTACATATCTGTGAACCAGTGTGTTCAATGTAGGAATCCATCCTGAAGTGGGGTATGGCCATCTGTTGACTGGATGACTACTATCGCTATACAGTGTTACAATGGCCATGCCCATACACAGAGAGGCACATAACCGACACAAGGTGCCCCTAGGCATGCTCACACACTTAGTAGCACACGGCCGTTTGGAATGCAGTATGTGTCCATCTACACAACGTTATACTGGGCATGCTCACACGCTTAGTAGCACTGGGCTATTTTGTATGCACTCTGATTCTAAACACGGAAGGGCACAGTGGCCATGCTATTACAGTTAGACATGAACAACACATTGTAATGGACTCTGGTGTCGATAGTTGTCATTGTTAGCAGGAACGCTGCACTACATATATCTGACACCGGTCTTCTACACAACATCTGGTGCTGTCCGTCACCTTAGATGTACCAATCTAAACCTGGCACACTAATACCACCCGTGGTGATGTCCTGCCAGGAGTGGCTACTTTGCCCATATAGTGCCATTCATAGATGAATGTCCTGAAACCAAGTTAATACCCTGACACCTAGAGGACAACTGCATTGTATGTGTATGCCAAACAGTGCTAGATGTGTAGCGTTCATAATCACAGCTGGCCAATGTAGATCCAACAATGGGGAATATTGACATCTGTGCAGTGAGGAACACCTGGCTGAAGGCTCAGTTGTGCACAATAGCACTACCACCATATACCTTGGATACAGACATGTGGGCCATAACACCGTTATGGACCGCTCCAGGTGGTGGTGTCCCCACATACATGAAGGCCACTCACATGTACTGACCAGTACACCCTCAAAAGGCATCACAGATGTGTCAGGTGCAGATCACAGTGTCAAAAGCCCCATTCTAGGATGTAGCCCTCAGACATCACCATGTCCTTGCACCAGCAACACACATCCATACATATGGTAGAACATATATTAGTACAGCACCATGTGACCCATGACCAGTGGACTGTACCTAGCTCTACATCAACTGTGCAGACTACCCATGTACTAACACAGTTGTATCATGTGTTATGCAATGCAATGATACCACTGTTCATAACCAGGTTGGCTGTACACATACCAGGGGCCCTGGGTCATATACAGCAGTAACAGATGACTGTTTCTGTACTCCAGTAAACACCCTCATGTTTGGATATGACATACATGTACCTGCCGTGGATATGTACATGCCACACACACACAACACATATGTACATAGCATAGCTGTTGCTGTCCTTCGTGCAAACAGGTGGCTAGAGCAATTACACACATGCACATGGAAGGTAGGTCCATGGCTATTGAATGCTAACAGTACATAAGGTGTGATATTAATGTTGACGGAGTTAACATTTCCTCTGTACTGGTTACCCATGACAACTACCATATCATACAACAGTCCATGTGTCATGTATGTCATCACACATGTCCATGAATTGCAATGCCTACAAACATGGCTAAATGACAGGAATGTAGGACCTACACACATGTACCTGTAGTAGTGTGCAGTAGCTGATATTTGCAGGTGACGTGTGTCTTACTACAACATGCAGTTGCAATGCAGCCCCATCATTGCCAACTGTATATGGTGATATACTGACAGTACGGTAAGATGTACATCAGGTATGGACGGATGTGTGGACATAACTAAGTGGTGGGCCATCTTTGCAGATGGATGTTTGCTGAAGACAGCTCACAGGTGTGTCACAAGCTGTCCTACAATAACATTTGCAAACACGAAGCTATGTTTCTGTTAATTGAAGGGGAACACATACAACCTACACAGCAATCAGGGTGTCACTGACTGTAAATCACTTGACACCTGTAACACTTAAGACCTCCCATGTGCATATATCAGCACAATCGCCAAAGGTAGCATTGGTACACATTGTAATGCAGGCAGTACTGCTGCATGTCTGTCATACGTATCATAAGATGGCAGGTGTTTGATTCACAGTACTGCCTTGTGTGTTTGCTTGTGTGTCCATATATGCCACGTATGGTGGGGAATACATCCCAATTGTTACTCAAACTCCTGTACACTGTTGTACAGATCTGTACATACTACATTGTAGAAAGCAAGACATAGGCAGGGGTGGGGTGTATATCACACACATGTGAGGTATCTGTATGTGCATGACATAGGTGCATTCAATTGTGGACTCCACAGTGTGTGTGTGTGTGTGTGTGTGTGTGTGTGTGTGTGTGTGTATGTATGTATGGCTGTCTGGTCCATGGAGTGAGGATGTATGTTACCATAGTGAACAGATAGGACCTCTAACCCCTCCAGGTGATGCAATCTACTACCCTATTGATGCCGTCGATCTTAGGCATTACTGACTACCTGTACATGTGTATTCTCTGTGTCACATCATGTGGGTGCACAGTACTGTAATGGTAATTACCACATAGGCAGAGGACCTCACCTCAACACTATCAAGTGTGTGTGTGTGTTACAGTGTCGTTGACCCTGTGAGTGTGGGCGTGTTACTGTGTGTCTGAATACATGTGTGCAAATACGTGTGTGTGTGTGTGTGTGTGTGTGTGTGTGTGTGTGTGTGTGTGTGTGTGTGTGTAGTTGTGTGTTCTCATCCTGTAATGTGAATTTGTCTTACTGCTACACAGTGAGGCCTCAAGCTATCAACTGGCCTCTACCCTTGTCATCAGCTAGACTGCTATGTAAACTCCCCACCCCATGTAACTGTATCTGTGATGTCACCCGGTATGGATGTCATATCTCTAGCCACTGTAGCTTAGTACACAGCTCCCATGCTCCTGGATCAGTAAATGTGTAGACATCTTTGGAATATCAGCCTTTCTAACAGTGAGGTTGAAGCTACGAATAGCATGCTGGTATTGCCATACATACCTGTGAGTAGTCCACATTTACACATGGGAAACTGTAAACACTGGCACTCAATGGCACATGCGATTAGACCTGAAGGAGGGAAGCAGGACATCATGACCAACATGCTGTTACTGTTGTTACCAAGACACATACTGTGAACAGAAAACAATGCATTCTAAACCTGTACTACATGATATGTCTGCTGCGTGTCTACAGTACACAACAATTGTAATCTACACTTATCTCCCTATTCTGTTCACCCTGTGCATCAGACCACATGAGCATGTCCCTGCATCGATGGTGTGTATGACAGGGATGCGGCACAGGCATCATCATATGCACAGGGTGATAATGTTTGCCAGGGGCCTAGGCTACACCAGTGGATGACATCATGTGTGTGGGTTAGGGCCTGTGATATAATTCACCATGTGTGGTTGTTATGCATGTGAGTGTTGCGGTGCCCTATAGATGTTTCTGGTGTGTGCGTGTATGTGTGCACACAGTTCTGCCATGTGTCTGGCCTACACAGGGATATTATTGACAGCTCCAGACTGTACAGACCAGGTTTTGCAGCTCACGGTGTCCAGCCATGGCCACGTGACCTGTGCCTGCCAGGGGTTGCATGGGCACTACCAGGCAGAGGTGAAGATTGGGTACTGTCCGATGACACATGTCCACTGGAACCGTGTCCCCATTGGGACCATCCAGGGCCATGTGCATGTGGCTTGCTGTGTCCTGGTGTGGACAGCGCAGCACCAGCTGCACTGATGCTGCTACCGCCACTATGGGAGCGGGCATGTAAGGTAGCTCGTTCATGTAGACCTGTACCAGGTGACATAGCTGGCCTACGTCCACATGCCCTACGCCTCACTCTTACCAGATGTTCCAGCACAGACAGCTCACGCTTGCAGATTGTTATGTCATGGTCAAGGATTCCAACCATGTCACCCAATCGTCTGTCCAAAACCTCAGCAATCTGCTGTTGAACATTTGCCAATGCCTGGATGTTGTCATTTAGAAAATGGATAGCAGCCCTCTGAAGCCTCTGCCCTTCTCTGTTCTGCCATTCAGCACATGCCTGTGCCGTCATTACAGCCTGAAACATGCATCTGGTGACACCAGCTGCTGCGCTCTGTCCTGCAGGGGCATGTTGGCCAGAGGTCCTCCTACAAGCAGAACTGGCCACATGCCTGTGTGGCCCATCTCCAGTCATTTGCCTGACACCATGGTGTGAATACACACCTTCCATAGCCACCACTCATTCCTGTTCCAAGCTACCACATGCCAACTGTCCTTCCTCTATGGCCACTGGTGATGGGGTATGTGTTAGCATGAGATCTGTGTGCGGAGATGAGGGGGATATAGGTGGAATGGCAACCAATGGCACAGATTCAGCCCCTGACAACCCTGACTGTGCCGCAAGCATATGTTCATCATCACTGCTAGAGTCTGTGGGGACACTAACATCAGATGGACTGCAGGAGGGTAATGCACCTACATCACCTGTGAAGGCAAACAAAGACTCTACAGTACAATACAGACACACACAGATACACACACACACACACACACACACACACACACACACACACACACACACACCATGCATGTGATTTGACAGAAGGCATGCAACATGCATGTGATACAGCAGACGGCATGCAGCTCAGACAATAATAGTGGTAGTTATCATACATCCCTGGGTTGCACACAACAGCAAGCATGTGTCATAGCAGAAGCCGTGCATTTCACACAATCATGGTAGTAAGCATGCATCCCTGAGTTACACCATGTGGACCAGCACAGGTTAACAGTACACATGGCTGATGTGTGGCATATGACCTTGACATTAACATGTAGTATGACATGTAATCTGCTGACCTGTGCATTGACATGCATACATGTTTAACACAATGGTGTCCTGTCACATATACAGTGGGGTAATGGTGTCACATTGCAGTGTTGTCTGTCCGCCCTACAGATAAAATGCACATTTAGCAGATGTGCATGACCATTGTAGGGTATTATAAGGTGTCTATATTGCTATACAGTGTGAAGTACAGACACAGTGCCATTGCATGGAATCATGAGGTGTCTCTATTGCTATACAGTGTGAATTACAGACACAGTGCATAGCCATGACTGTGTGCATAGACAATACATATATACTATGGATTGTGACCCATGTCACTGAGGTGTATACACACTAAACCATGATGTGGAATGTGTGACACAGGTCACCAAAGGCCATACAGATGACACCCCTGCACATCTGCAAACATATTTTAGCTGCCTGGCAACCATGTCCACACATGGCAGACTTGTCAATGCACCATGTCCCACATGACATTTGTGTACCACACACACAAGGTGCATGGCTGACAGTGATGTCCAACAGCAGCAAGGGAAATGTACTGTATCTGTGGCCTGATGTGGTTGTCTGTGTATGTATGTGGATGATGTACAGGTGACTACTGTCATGCTGTGACACAGTTATGATGTTCAACACATCTTATGTGGTCGAATGATGTTACACCTCCACAAGCTGTGCACAGGCCTGTAGGATGTCCAGTGTTCCACATCTGCAATATAACCATTCAATAAAGGCTATAGTTGGACCATGTGTAGCCAATGTACACCAGGGTGTACACACAAACACATCACATCTACTGTGTGTTGCTACATGTCTCTGGCCATCCTCCATGGCCATGTGTGAACATGCATTGGCCAAACGGTTGTGATGGCCGTCTATCTCACATGTCTGTGTTGTCCCATATGACATACACCCATAGATGTCATATAGTCCACTGTCCACAGGGTTATGCAGACAAAGGGTTGTATGTTTGGTATGTGGGGTATGTTTTATGGGATAGTGAGACAATGTTGCAGCTGGCCCACTACATGTCATGGACATGTCAGATGGCACATCACAATGTGTGCACTCATAGCAGGGGCATAATCCACAATGGTGAATCCTGTGGGCTGCCCATACTCCAGCTCACTGTGTAGTACTGTTTGTGTACCCCACATGTGTAGTTCTGATGTGTAGTACATGTTCCTACATTGAACAACACCTCCACCATTGTATGCACAGCTATCAACACATCTAGCAATGACAGTTTCTGAGGTTTCATGTCAGTGTTTCACTTAGTTTGTAAGTATTGCACATGGGTAGCCAGTGTGATAGATTGCAGATGCGACCTGTATATTGTGACCGGACCACACATTATGTGTACATGTGTTAAGTGGCCACATGGCGAATGGATCTGTGCATTAACATGCCTGATACTTATAACTGTCTCACCTGCAATGGCCTGCTTTCTTAGCGGAACGCCAGAGGTACCTATATAGGGGTGACATAGCAGTATGATCATTATCCATGCCTGTATGACAGCTACAGGGTGCAATGTGCATGTTAACACATTCACCTGTACAATAGGATATACTATGAAGTATGCACATGTGTGCATACACAGAGTAGCATACTATAGTATGCGGCATGTGTGTATACATGCCTTGCATATGATGTTACATTACATATTGTACAGTGACACATGCAACTATATGGGATATAATAGTTATATGTGCAGTATTGACTTATCAGGCAACTCCAGGCTCAGTGGTTGAGAGACACCCACCTCCACAATGTCAGCTAAGGCTTGTGGATGTTGTTCTGACTGTTTCCCCAGGTTAGCCAGTAGGTCCTCGGTACGTGTGATTGAGGGCTGGGTTGGTGGCCCACCACCTGTTGCACCTTGTTCCCTGGCGATTGCATTTGCACGCTGTTTCGCACATCTGATGAGGTCCGTGCAGTGCCTGCACACCTGCTGGTATGTGCGGTTATGGCCACCCACATCATTAACTCTCCTGCAAAGTTCCTGCCATAGGTCATCCCGCTGCTGTGCATCCTGTGGCATATGGTTAAACAGGACATCATATTGTCTTAGAGGTAAGGTATAAGGGCCTCATCCTCCAAGCAGGTATAGGCTGGGAGCCTTGCTTGCGGCATATCTGGAAGACATAATGATGGAGACAGGTCACAGTATCTCAGAGATGCACAGAGATACAGCTGCACATACATGTGTGTCACATTTATTATATATAAACAGTTGTCTTTGCAAATCTTCATGACACTGACACCACTGACATGTTTGTGTCACACACATGTGACACCCAATGGGTATTGGATGTTATCACCATATATGTGTGTCACCTGATTACATTGTTCATACTCCATATGCTTGCTGTCTTGATGTGGGCATGTCTGTTTGCCTGTACTGGTGTTCTTACCTATCAACACATGGCTGGATGTGTCCACATTAATGCTGTTGACCTTGATGCTGTGTATATGTCACATATAAACACATACGCTGCTTTAACAGACATGACCTGTGACAATGCAGACATGCACACAGAAGCCTTTACATGCATGTGTTTTGCCATATACATCTACACGGCACTGTACAGCAGTTCAACATCCTGCCATGTATTGCCTGTGTTGCACATGTGATACACATGGGACACTGGCTAGCCTGATGGTATTTGCAGGGATGGTTATCAACTATAGCATGTACAGCCAAGGTCATCTAGTAGTCTGTATGGCCCGGGCCATGTATGACCCTAGGATGTAAGGTTACCTAGCTGTAGCCGACAGCCATGTTTCCAGCGCCAGGTGAAGCAGGCCACATAACTGATCCACACGGTTAATGATACATCTACCATGCGGTCATCACACCATGTCTGACAGAGGTGAAATGTGCAACTTTGCTGGACAGGGTTGCATAGTATGGCAGGAGTATGTAACGTGTATGGCACAAGGATCTGTCCAGCATGTGGCGATCCTTGTACTAGGAAAGTGGATGTCCATGACGTATGTATTTCAGATCAGGATATATACGTGTAGCATGCCCAACATCACAGTGTTGGACATGTCTTTATGCAGGGTAGGCATCATGCTACATAGTGGAGGTGAGGATTGTGAAGGCTGGTGTCGGCCATCCAAACATGGCCAATACCCCTTTTTTTTTTAATATTTTTATTCATTTCCAAAAACAAGAAAACACGAATGCAGGTTATTTATGACAGTGAAGTATTTACAAATTATTTAAAAAGGTTGGCTAAAACCTCTAAACAGATATCAAACATTAAAACCAAAATAAAGTATTTACATGGGTGTCTATTGTTGGCATATAATTGACTTTCTATACAATTGTTTCCTGATTATAATCTGCTACAGTCATTACTCTCCAGTATTTCAGTTACTTTTTGCCATGCTATATATAATGATGTAGTTCTTTCAGTTCTTCCTTTAATAGTGTTCATTTCTGATTGTGATACTGCTGACACCATATTCATGAATTACTTAAAAGTTGGAGAAGCTTTGGATTTCCAGTTTGATGTAATGTTCTTCCTTGCAATGGCTAGGAGAGTCCACAAGATTGCATATTTTGTTCTTGGTACACAGTCAGGTACAGGTGCATTAAACAAAATAATAGATTTGGAAATCTGGAATTTGTCATTGAATACCATTTGCAGAAAATCATTTATTTTATCCCAATATGGTATAATCAAATGGCATTCATAGAACATATGTTGCCAGTCTGCTTTTATTGATAAATCACATCTCCGGCAGCCAATATTTTCTTAAACATAAGTTCCATTTTATGAGGGGTTACGTAAGATCTGTGTATGAATTGCCATGTAAAGAGTCTCCAATGTAATGAAAGTGATGTCTGCTTTGGAGAGAGAAGAATTATTTTTTTTGTCTCTGTCATTTGGCACATGTCCATTAATTGATCTATAATAGTTCCATATTTTGTCATTATTATAGGTTTTTATTTTTTTGTTTGTTTTATAAATAGATGATAAGTATCCCTTTCCAGTAAGGGAAACACCCCTTAAAGGTGATATGTGATCCAATATTGGTCACTTGAGTGATGAGTATGGCTGTACAATGATCTCCATATTCATGGATGGCACCCTGTCATTACTAGTGTTGCCTGTTATGACTACCTAATAGGCTTGGTGATGTCACTAGCTCAGGGAGGTAAACTGCACAGCAGCATCCCTTACACACAGTGTCCATTATGTTGACCGCTGCCTAGGTGGTATGTTCATGGATATGTGATTGTGTACCTGTTGGGGAGGCAGTGTGTTTATGTTATCCAACACCATATCTGTATTGCTTATTCATGCTCAGCACTTGTTCAGAACATGTAAGCACTTCATGAGCTACTAATTACTATAGCACTGAATCCTCCTCATTACCTACAGGTAAACACTGTTTCTACTTATATTTCCCAATTGCTTAGAGTAAAACAGCTCTTGTACACACTTTCCTCACATATCTAGTGGGAAATAGTTAAATATTCAGGCATGTCCAAGTGTCAATTCCCAGTGTTATCGCCTGTCTATATGATGAATATGGGCATCATGAGGCAATATAGAAATTGTCTTGTGTACACAGTCAATACTCCCCTCCTAACATACAACACTAAAACCTGTGGGAAATGCACATATCTAGCTATGCTGGAGGTAAATCTCTCTCCAACCCAGACTGATCCTGACAATCATGTGGGGATGTTAAACGTTTGCACCACACCACACTCATCACATAGTCTCACTAGATCTCCACCACCACAGGCCACACATGGTAAGACTACAACATTTGCGGAGCCTCTCAATAGTACTCTGTCTAGGCAACAGAGAACTCCAAAGCAGAAATACAGGCAGCCCCCATCCCCCAACACAACACCAATTACTTAAAGCCCACAGACTCAGTGTGCCCATCAACCACAGCCAAGAGGATGATATAACATACCCAAAACACTAGTCATAGGTGACTCTATAGGCGGTCACACTGATGTCCCACTCAGCAAGCTACATAGGGTGATAGTTACTGTCAGCTGCCTGTCGGGTAACAGGATCCGCAACATAACCTATGCACTCAGGTCACTCCTCAACAGGTACAATATGACTGTGTCATTCTCCATGTTAGTGTGAATGCCCTGAGATGTACCTTCCTGGACTACATGTAAAGAGACATGGAATAGCTCTCCGATCTTGTAGCCCAGGCAGGTATCGCCCTAGCCCTGAGTAGTATTCGGTCATCATCCAGACTGATAATGCAGTACAAGGACAAAATGATTTACTTCAACAATTGGCTATGCTTCTGGTGTCATTCCAAGGGTATCCAGTATCTGTCTGCTTTGAATGACATGGTTGAAAGAACACGATGCTTTGGCACAGATGGCCTGCACCTGTTGGCCCTGGGATTACGGATAATGGCTAAGACTCTTGCTGCTCCTATAGTGCCTGTTTTAGGCACAGTTCAAATAACATATTCACCACCATAACAAGAACAGGCAAGCAAAACCTGTGGGTAATGCTACTCGATGCTTGACGTCTTCATCTCAGACGCACTCACCCGAGGCACTCCTTGTAATGGACCACTTCAATATCTGTGCAGTGACTGGGACCTGCTTCTAGGCTCCTGAGAGCACCCCTGCACTACCAGGCTATTACTCATACCACACCTTTCAGTCATGTAACCAGGACTGGAACACCCACGGTGGAGGTGTGTCCATATTTCCCAAGGATATCCACACCTCCAGACTGGTTGCTTAGCACAATGCATCAGAGGTAATCCAAGTGCAACTAACTCTGGCCATAACTGTTATACAAATTGTAGCTTGCTACAGATCCAACACCATATCCCACAGTTAACAGTCCTCACTTCTTGGTGTACTGGAAAGTAGGGCTCAAACAGACACTAATGATGTGCGACTGACACTACCCCACCATTAACTGGGATACCTACTCATGTACAGCCACATTAGGCCAATGCTTTCTGGGATTCATAACCTCCAATCGCCTGGATCAACCGATCCACACCACCACCAGGGCCAACAATATCCTAGACCTGGTCATTACCAACATGTGTGACTGGTGTTCCACACCTGGGGTTATCTCCTCGTTGGTCAGATCCAAACGTACGCTAATCACCTTTGTTATCCACATCCTGGCACCACACCCTTTATGGAATACACAGTACAATATTTCTACAAAGCCAACTTCAGGCTTCTTATGACAGCAGTAGTAAACGTCATGACACCCGTGCAGATGGACAATACAGTTACAACCACTGAATCATACACAACTGCACTTAATTAGCACTTAGACAACTGCATTGATCATGCTATCCCAAACAGAACCATGATGGTACCCACCAGAAAACGGACACCACTCTGGTGGTCCACTGCCATGGACATAATGTACAACAGGAGGAGGAGACTGTTTCAAAGTAGAGTACAATTCCATGAGTGGAGGAGCTCCCTGGTCAGCCTCAGTAAGAATCTGAGATCCCTTATCACATCCTCCAAAGCTAGCTACGTAAACATAACCACGACTAATTCCAAGGACTACCTCAAAGCGTTCTAGAGGTATGTCACTACTCTCGATGGTGATACCCACATCTGCTCTGACATACAGCAGTAAGGCACAAATATTACAGAACCGACTGATATTGGCAACATCCTGGCAGATAGGTTCAGTGCTAACTTTACACCCCTCTCACACCCTAAAGGGCCCATATCTATACAGGAACGATGCAGAGTCCCTGTGATCAGAACTACGCAGTTCAAAGCTGCACTCTCTAAAGCCAGGAACACAGCATCCATGTGACTGTACAACATCCCAGGCTGCGATTTCCACGAACTTCAGAATGAAATGGCTCCCCACATGGGCACCATATTCACTAATAGCCTTGCATCAGGCATTGTGGCCTCTGAATGGCACACAGCAACAGTTATCACATTTCACAAAGGTGGTGCCACAATGGACTAGGGGAACTATTGTCCTATATGCCTGACTAGACTTTTCAGCAAGGCTATGGAGCACATCATCATGGATCTCATTCACAGAGACATTGATGGCCTTCAAACCTTTGATCCCACCCAGTTTGGATTTGTTAGGGCCAGACCATGCCTCCTAAACCTGGTGGAGTCCTTTGAGACAGTTACCAAGGCAGTAGATGAGGGTAAGGAGGTCCACACAGCCTATCTTGACCTCTCAAAGGCTTTCAACACCGTTCCCCATTTTGGTATTGTCAATATACACATCCACCTGCACATTAACCTCTACGTCACGAGATGTTATGCAAAGGGGCTCACGGACAGAACCCACACAGTGAGGGTAGCATACCCTAGTTCCTACTGTCAATCAGTTAGAATTGGCGTCCCCCAGTCCTCGGTCATAGGGCCCCTCATGTTCGGTATATGCCTTTCTGAGGTACAGGATAGCACAGGAGGACTTACCCTGAATAGGTTTGCAGACGACTGCAAACTAGGGGCCATGACTGATTCCCCAGCTGATACAGACTCCCTCCACTGGGATGGATACCTGGTGTCAATAACATGGCCTCAAGCTGCATGCCACAAGGTGCATAGACATCCCCTTTGGATTACACCAATCACCCGCGGACTATCACATAGGTGGTAGTCCCCTACATACATAAGATGTAATAAAGGATCTTAGAGCCCAAGTAGATAGCATTCACTCCTTTGATAACCGTATTGCCAAGGTGGTGTGGATATCCTTCTACATAGCCACCCTAATCTCTAATGGGTTTGTAGCCAGAACAAAAACAGCCATTGTGCCTCTCTACTCATGACTTATGAAACAGATCAAAGGGTACAACACCCCATTTAGGATGTACCTTATGAGACAACAGCAATGGCTTTAAATACCACAACATTACCACACCAAGAGGAATACTGACCTCTGAAGGATGATGTATGCAGCCCAACTACAGAAACCCCAACTGTACTCGTTTGCATACCGCATACTCAGAGGTGATCTCTGCTGAACATACAAGGCCCATGTCCAAAACAATATTGATGGATATGCTCCACATAAGCAAACGCCACTGACAGCCACATGCTCTGGGATATGTACCTAAATGCAATGATGACTAGGGCATGCTGGAGGGATAAATTCCTGACCCGGACACTCACCATGCTTTGGAACATGATTCCTATGTACATCAGGCAGGGACCCTCACTAGCACTTTTCAAGAGATACCTCGATGGGTAGATGGGAGACAGACATGTACACCAGGGATCACTGCAGTGGCTCTGCTGGACAGAGGCACAGAAAATGAATGGTTCTACTGTTCACAGACACAGGACACTAACCTAGGGAGGTGCCGCAAGTGAAAACACTGTAGTTAGGCTTATGAATGGCCTTGGCCAGACAGCATAGTACCTAACTATGAACCTATGAAACTATTACATGTCCTTTGTGCATGGATAATTGACTAGCTCTTCCATTTCAATTAGCTATCATGCTGATACACTGTTTGGTGACAAGTCATATGTATCCTGTTATTGTGTATTGTACATACCAATAAACATACCTGATGTTTGCATAACATACCAGTAATGCTATGTAAAATGTTAGACATATCTACCTACAATACTGTACATTTCACATTTTTGCCACAATATCCCACAATGCAAATCATAATTGCACAGCAGGACCACCTTAGACATGTAATTCTCAGTTATACGCCCATACATATACCTACTGTTACAGTATATCAACATATACTATCCCCTGTTATGGCACGTACTTGTTGGACAAACCCTGCCACTGACAGCAGCTGGAATGGAATTGTTGTGTTTAAAGTCCTTATATAGCATCCCTTGTGGTGTATGAGGTGTTTATCTTGTGGCCCACAGCAGTACACACAATTTCTACGAGCGTTACTATGCTCAACAATACATCACTACATAATACCTTTTCCCACTATATGCATTGTGTACACTTTAATTAATACAGAACAGGTACTACATGCACTAACATACTGAGTGTTCTACATACCTTATTAGTATCCTGAGTTGATGGTAATATAAGTCCTATTCATTTTCTTTTGTAACGTTTTTCTGGTATATACATAAGGTTTGAATGTATGACAAGCCATCCTTTTATACTTAGTTATCAGTAACATGTGGTATCCTGCCACCAACTGGTTTTCCAAAGTAGATGATTACATGCACATCAGCTGTGCAGCTACTCCATTAGCCAATGGCATGGCAACATTGGTGTATAATTGAATACTCCACTTGGGCATTGTCCATTTTATCTACCTTTGAGGAAGACGGCCTGGATGTGTTGTTTGCGATGAATTGCAACAGCTATATGGAGACACACAGAGATATATTAACTTTATGGCCCCCATGGATTGTGTGTAATGACTAGAGGATGTAGTTCTACATGTGAGTCTAGCTGTTATATCAGCCATCTGATATGGGATTATTGCAACCAAACCCTGTAACATCAGCGTCTGTTCCATTGTACAACAGCAACAATTTCACATAGGGCCATTATAGTGTGTCTCTGACGAGGTATGTTAGGGCTTCTGCAGATGTCATAGAGTGAGTGGATGTTTGTGATGTTATTACAGTCTGTATTGCAATTGTTTCGGGTGTGGGGGAGATGTAGGTGGGTGTACATAGCAGATGCAGGTGTGTAGGAACTGCATTTATACATATTCAATATGTGTGTGAGGGCTCCTTCCCTATTTGAAGACCTATCCTTTAGTAGACTAATTATATGGTAATTTCAGGCTTATTCATTAAGCCATTGTTAATTGGTTCCTGTATAGCATGCAGGTAATGTTGGTCCTTCAATCCCTTCGGAAATACATCGGTATGTAATGAAATGTTGCTACATGAAAGCTGTCTCGTGTATTTCTGTCACAGATATTTGCACTCAATGGAGTTGTGTTGGTGACTGAACCTCTTTGGCTTGGGTTACCACCTTTTCAAATGGCCATAGTGGGACATTTGCAGGACACACATCCGATTTTAGAGGCCGACACATACCCACGGTCAGTACAAAGTATAGAACTTTTTTTTTTCTCAAAAAACTTTTTATTAGGTATATATAACAAGACAATAAGAGTATTGTACATGAGAAAAAATATGTTTGAATAAACAGAAATGCAATATTAAAGAAACCAACTTTTTCAGAAAACTTAAATACAATAGTAATAACACAAGCAATACAAAAATATATACACTATGTACAAGTTAGGCTAACTGAAAAACAATGAAAAGAGAGAAACCTGACATGAGAAAAAAAAATATTTATGCAATTAACACAAGTTAAATAAAGAATTTGAGGCACTAATCATTAATAATGTTTAAAACTTTTACTAACATTAACTTTTTAAAAGTCATTTTTTTTGGACTTCTAACTATGTTTTTCTGAGCATCAATATATAAATAAGCCATTTTCTGAAAAGCAACCCAATTAAGTTTGGTACGATCAAGCCAATTTTGAGTTATGTACAATTTTAATAGTGAGCAAATAAAGATAATCACATGAGTATCTAATTTTGAGAAATGAGTTAATGGAATATTAAGAATGGCAAATTCCCAGGATAATGTAGATTTATGATAACCCATTTTTTGTAGTCTGACTTTCAGAGACGTCCACATTCTATGAGAAAAACTACAATACCATAAAATATGGAGGAGATCTGCCTGGGGGTGATGACAACAAGGACAAGATGAGGATTTACTTGGGTTAAATTTATTTAATTTGTACGGAGTATAATAGGCATCATTGTTAATCATTAATTGTGTGTATAAAAGTTTTTTAAAAGGGGTACAATCCTTTGTATATCTGATAGCCATGAGTTTCTGATGCTCAGATATTTGGGGATTATGCGTTAACCAGACATTAGACAGAAGACAATTGTGATCCATCATTAAACTCTTTATCAACTTGTAAGAATTTGATAACATTTTATGTGATAAAGATAAAGATTTTATAATCGTGTTGAGATTATTCAATTGGTGTACTGTAGGATCTATAAATGGAAACCTAGTTTTAATTGTTTCCTTTAGTTGACTGAAGAATTGACTAATAATTCCACTTAACTTTCAAAATCTTCGCCAATCAGTTAGGGATAAGTCAAAATGTTTTAAAACATCCCCAACTTTTAAATTCTTTATTATAGGATAATGTGTTAAGTTAAAAGGATTATTATCTATCAATAAATTTGGGTTTAGATGAATTGGTTGAATAATGTGAGTTATCTTGTCTAGATTACATAGTTTAAGTAAAGTTTGAAAGGCTTTAATCTTGTGTTTAATGAATATAGAAAGATTTTTAGTAGATATGATGTCCAAAGAAATAAAAGGAATAACGTCTGGGTTTATATTTTTAGATATGATGTAATTATACCATATTTTTATCCATAAAGAATGGTTGATTTGAGAATTATTCGTGAAATTAGAAATAGTAAAAAGTTTATTAGATGTAACAATCAGATAGTAAAGATATAAGTTAGGAAGACCCAGACCACCTTTATCCTTAGAAATTGATAATCTGGAATAAGAAATTCTAACCGATTTGGGGAACCATAAAAATTTAGCTAAAACTTTATTTACCGATTCAAAAAAAGCCTTAGGAACTATCTGATCAGAAGAAAAGAAATGGTAAAGGAATCTAGGTAAAATGTTCATTTTAATTATGGCAGCCTTTGATAAAAGTGAGAGATTTAGATGTTCCCATCTGTTTATGTCAGATAATATTGAGTTCCAAACTTTATTTAAGTTATTTTGAAAAGAAGATTTATTATTGTGTTCTAAACTGATACCTAAGTACTTTATACTATAAGTAAACTGAATTTGAATATCAGAAAACGGGAGTGGTTTATGGACTAAATGATTTAAAGGAAATATATAAGTTTTAGAGGAGTTTAAAAGATAGTTCGAACAGATGAGAAGTAATCAATAGAATTTGTTAATTTCTTAAAGTCAGATAATGGAGTTTGAAAATAAATTACTAGGTCATCAGCAAAGGCTGAGAAATAAATTTTTGTGTTAAGAATTCTAGGAATATTATGAAAAGTGTTCTGAATAATGTACAGCAATAGAGGTTCTAAATAAATCTTGAAAACAAAAGCCGATAATGGACATCCTTGTCTCGTACCTCTAGTGATCTTTATTGGAGAAGAAAAGTGACCATTGATGTATAGTCTGGTAAACATATCTTTATACAATATTTTTTATGAAGTTAATAAAAAATAAAGGAATATTAAAAGAAAGCATAGTTTGAAAAAGAAAATTCCAACAGACTCTGTCAAAAGCATTAGAAGCATCAACACTCAGAGCATATATTGGGTTAGTATCATTTTTACTAAGATGAATGATAGACTCTAAAGATAAAGTATTATCCCAAGCATGTCTATGGGACATAAAACCAGATTGATCTTGAGAAATAATTGAGGGTAAAATCTGTTTCAGTCTACCAGCCAGAATAGATGATAAGATTTTAATATCAAGATTTATTAAAGATATGGGTCTATAATTTACTGGGTCTGATTTTTCTTTGTTATTTTTCAGAATTAAGATAGTTTTAGATGTATTCCAATGAATGTCTGAAATATCATTTGTTCTAATATAATTATATACTTTAAAAAGAAAAGGAAGAATCACTGATTTAAAAGTTTTGAAAAATTCCGGAGTGAAACCATCTGGACCAGGAGATTTGCCAGACTTAAGATTATCAATAGAATCCGATATCAATTGTAGAGAAATAGGAGTAGAAAGCAATCTTTGTTGGTTATCATTTAATTTAGGGAAATGTAACGGATTTAAAAAGGTTTTTAAAAAATTATCATTAACAGAATTAGAAGAATTTGAGTATAAATCCGTATAGAGTAAAGTAAAGAGCTGAATAATTTCTTCATCTGTGTTGTACAATTTATTGTTATAAAACAAGGAAGAAATTTTTGTTCTGTCAAAATTATTTTTAATAATTCTGGCTAATAACTTGGAAGGGACCTGGGCCCATTCTGAATATGAAGCTAGTAGTTTTTGTTCAACTAAAGAGAGGCTATTTTGATGAAGCATAATTAAGTCTTTCTGGCATTCAAGAATTTTCTTTTCTAAATTGGAATCATAGTTCCTTCTAAGTTGATTTTCCAAAGATAGAATTCTATATTTTAAGAACTTCTCTTTTCTAAAGTACTGTTTTTTGAGATAGGCCGCTTTACTGATAAGCAATCCTCTCAGCCTAGCTTTACAAGCAGCCCATTGTATGTCATACGGGATATCTGATGACCCTAGATTACCCTCCATTTCCTGAATAATTTCAGAGCATTGTTTACAAATTTCTTCATTAAGTAGTAAATTATTATTTAAAGACCATTTATTTGAATTGAAATTATTTTTAATATTAGTATTTATGTCTAGTTTTAATGAAATTCTTGAATGGTCAGAAAAAATCTAGGTTCAATAGTAAAATCTAGAATATATTTTGAGATAGAGTCAGAGATTAGAAAAAAATCTAATCTGGACCATGATCGATAACACTTAGAGTAATAGGTATAAATATCATTCCTATTTGAGATTTTGACAGAATGTAATGGATCAACCAAACCATACTCTATCATTAAATCATTAAGAGCCAGAGTAGATTGATAGTTATAGGAAGCAGTGGATCGAGAACGATCAATTTCTGGATTTATCACTGCATTCCAATCTCCTCCTACTATAATATAATGATCTTTATATGAAGTGAGAATATTGTAAATTTTTAAAATAAACAGATGTTGTAGACTACATGGACCATATATATTTAGAACTAAAAGAGGTTTATCTAGACTATGAATAGAAGCGGTAAACAAACACCATCTACCCTCATTATCAAATTTCTCATCAATTATGATCCCCATGAATTTTTGTTTAATAATTATGGCCACTCCTCTGGAATTAGATGATTCCCCTGCAGCTACGATCCTCTTAATCCATTTTTTTTTTCTCTTTGGCCCAATCAAGTCGAGGGATATGAGACTCTTGAATAAAACAAATATTGGCCTGTGACTTGAAAATCAGATGAAACAATAATGACTTTTTGGTTTTATTTTGGACTCCTCTAACATTCCAGGAATCCACTGATATATCAACTGACATATTTAAGGCAAACAAGCAATATTGATGCTGTTAAACAAAAAAAAAAAAAAAAAAAAAAAAAAAAAAAATAGTAAAAAAAAACATAGAATGAAGTCCCAGCAATACGTAAACCAGTGCCTATAAGTGATGAAAAAGATCCACTTGTATTGAACAATGTTTGAGTATATAATCAAATCAAAAAATATTCCTTGTAAAGGAAAAATAGAATAAAGAATAAAATAACATTCAATTATTTCCTTTATCCTACCCCTAGTGCCTACCCACCGAACACCTATTGATAAAGGAAAACCAGATATGATTAAAACAGAAGATGAAGTTTTAAATATTAATAGCATCTGAATAATAAAGCAAACACAAAATGTAAGCCTAACAAAAGTTAAAATCCTTACTAAACTACCAAAACTATATACAAGATTAACTACTTTCAAGATGTCCAACATACTCAATCCCCACTAATATATTACACTATAAGCTCCCATTTTTAAGTAAAAAAATATATAACAATAGACTAAATTTCCTCACATATTCCCAGGAAAAAAGAAAAAAAAATTTGTGATTGACACAAATAACCCACAATAAGCTGAGAACAAACAAATATGAAACAACATATATGCAAATTAAAGTAAAATATATTAACCTTACTATATATATGAATAAACATATACTAAACTAAAATATTTGAATTATGAATAAGATGCTGATTTAGCTATAAAATGAAACTAGCTATAAAAATTGTAGATCAAATAAAATTATGTAATATCAAATAATCACACAATAAAAATAGCAATTTTCTCAGAGGTGAATTGGTGCCTAACTGTGACAATAATATCTTAAATTATGTTTAAACATTTATATCTGGACCAGATACAGTATAATCTGTCACCCAGAAGACTTACACTCCATAATCAACCCCCCAAAAATAAAAATTAATGTTACCTGCCAATGTAGTTGTTATACAGGAGCATTTCTATATATTAAATATATTTTGGCGCCATCTAGTGAATAAAAAGTAAAAAAAAAACAGGTGAACAATATCCTACCCTAGAGTGTATACCTAAATTCAAAGTTAAATGGCTAAGAACAAAGAACAAAACTGATTATATGCTTCAAAAAATAAAGCATAAACTATTTGTATCAAAAGCACCATTAGTTATATATTCATGAAGCATATTAGTGTATAGAGAAGCAGTCTAATATCGTGAAGTAAACCACACAATTCTCGTACACTTCACTTTTTAAAATATCCAACATGAAGAAAACAGTCCTAAATTTAAGCTGTAAAATAGTCAAATAGCATAAATCTAAACCTAAATATTAAATCAAGAACTTTAAAAGATAGATCTAAATGCAATGCACAATGGCTTAACTATATGGTAGATTGTCCAAAGTAACTAACAATCAAAAACCCCATGCTGTATGAAGTAAGATGCATGAATTCTCGAGATAAAAAGGCAGTAAAGCCAAACATGAACAATGACAAGCGTATCAAAAAAAAACACAAATATATTTTCTTATTTGTCTCCTTTTATATTACAAGAATAAAAGAGACTAACCTCTTTTTGTAGAAATAGAGATACATTCCCACTTGTAAGATGATATCAGAAGCTCACGTACAGCGAGAAAATCACAGAAAGATTTCCTGGTGGTACAGTGGAAATATGCCCTATCAAAGCCTGAAGATAATCATCGCCAGACCCATACACATTGTAATGAGAAAATAAAAACAAGTTAAAAGTCCATCTCCGAACTCAAGTTGGTGGTGAAGGTGTACTGCAACTGCGAAGTCCACGGAACTCCTCGTCTAGTGATGACGTCACCCATAGACTCCAACAGTTCAAATGAAGTGCACGAACATGTACGAAAACAACTGTTGATGCAAGGGGAAGATTTTTAACTTGAATAGTCTTGAGAAGTGAAAAATTCTCCCTCCAAAAGCGGGCTACTGGCGTAGGACGCTAAAAACTAGAAACTTGAAAATAATAACATATTAACTTTACAATATGAATAAAAATGACAAACTGCTAGGCCATTAGAAACTCAGAAATAAAATATGATTCTGGAAACCTGGAAAGTTAACAGTGACATACTTCACATGAGATTTTTGGCATAACAAGAAAAGATATACTGAAATAACAATTTAAAATGGAATAAAGTTAAACTATACCAGACAAGAACATCCTAGAGCATGAAATATTAAAAAAAAAAAATATATATATATATATATATATATATATATTTATATAATATACATCCTTTTGAAACTCAATATAAAAGTAACATATTAAGACACAGTATCAGGAAGTTTTTTAAAAGCTTTGAGAAATATATCTTTAGCTTCCTTAGGATCAGAACACACAAATCTTTTATCATTGATAGTAAAAGATAAGGTATTTGGATAGGACATATGAAATCTTATCCCTCTTTTTATCAAGTCAGCACAATAGGGAGAAAGTTTTTGTCTATTAAGTTTTATTTGAGAGGGAAGATCTTGAGCAAATGACACTTTATGAGACTTCCATGTAAACTGCTTTTTACTTTTAGCTGCTTCCAGAATTTGGAAAGTGTCTTGAAAATTTAATAGTTTTGTGTAGATAATCCTTGGTAAAGTAGAATCCTGACTTGCACGTAATGCTCTATGAGCTCTTTCTACAATTATGGTATTAGAGGATGAATCACAGTTTAACAAAGATTCAAAGATGCTTTTAGTCACAGATAACAAGTTTTTATTGTCATAAGATTCAGGCAAACCACGAATAATGATGTTATTTCTACGAATTCTGGCTTCCAGATCCAACAATTTGGTTTGTATATCAGAAATAATCTTATCTTTAGACTTAAGGTCATTTTCCAGTGAATCAGTTCTTATCTCTAAAGCTGAGTTTTTATTATCAGTCATATCCATTCTGTCATTTATTTGTTTTAAAGTCTTACTAAAGTCAGCAAATTGTTCTGAGAAATTTTGAATAGCACTCTGGATGGGCTTTAATGCTAATTTTAGTTCATCCAAATAAAAATTTGAATCATTTAAGTCTTTATTACTTACTTTGGAAGAATCTAAAGATTGCTTAGATGTTCTTAATCTTTTTGAACTGGAATCTTTTTCAGGAGAGAGCATTGAAGAAAATTTGGCCTTTGTAGGCTGAGTCTCCATAGAGTCAGATTTAGTAGCCATACCCAGAGATGTAGTGCAACTGACAGGATTTCAGGATCCAGGAGTCTTCTAAGGCAGCAGATAATCAAGGCAGCTGAGAGAACAAAAATGTTCTGAGGTAAAATAAATCCCAGGATAATAGTTCCAAACAAAAAAATATTCCAAATGCGCAGAAGACTATTTATAGAATCTTTTTGTAGAAAAAAACTGAGGAAAAAGATTACTGTAAAATTGTAAAAAAAAAACAAAAGTTAAATAGCTGTGAGGAGCTCAAAGAGTAGGGACTAGTCTAGTCGGCAGCCATCTTGGAATCCAATACAAAGTATAGAACTTTACATATATGCCTATATAAAAGCTTATATTCTTGTAGCGGTTTACTTGCTTATCCCGTTTCTTGTTATATGTAGGTATTTTAGATACAGATGACTATTTTATGCAACAATTACATTAAATATGGAACATGCCAAATGTCTTGAGATTGTAGGACATCTTTAGTATTTGTACTCATTTTGGTCAGGACACTACGGCACATAGAGGGACTGCCCCTCGCAAGGTGGAACTGGTGATAACCCTATCTTTGGCTCATGTCCATAGCACATATTTGTAATAGTGTATAGACATATATACTCTCCATATTCTTTGTTCATAACGTTTGGCCATGGCGGAATGTGTGATTGCTATGGTCCATGTTATGCACATATTTGAAGACTTCAACTGCTGCATACAGCATACCCACGGATTCAGGAATGCACACACTTCCAATGACCACATTACCATTCCCAGACTCCCAAACCCCAAAATACCGAACACTCAAACTCGCGACAGTCAAACTCCCGGAACTAACACAAACACAGAACACACACACGCACACACAGACACACTGCTACCCATCACATCCAAACAAACCATCCTACACTACGTATGGCCAGGTGGTCATACCCCCATACACACCCCATGTGGTTGGCTGCGACCCCCACACCACACCTACTGTAATAATCTACCTCTGAGATAGCACAAACAGACACACGAAGCAAACACACACATTACAGTCCCCCGGAAACACACACCACACTCAGAACACACACTTACACACACTACAGCAATCAGAAACACACTTAAACACAGTATCTACCTGAACCGCAGCACCAGAAGCACTAACTAAATGTCCCTTAACTTCGTGATAATAGTACTCATGGTTCTGGTGTTCCAGTACTGTGGTCTTTTGGTCTTTAAGCCTCGTGATTATGCGCTTCGGTATGTAAAGCATTCAGTATTTGGTAGCATCCTATTTATATGTACCTCCATGGTTGTGTAGATGTTGTTAACCTATCTATATATTTGCATATATGTGTATATCCATATATATTGGCATATATCTATCACTCTTTCTCTCTCTGTATTATATATATATATATATATATATATATATATAGAGAGAGAGAGAGAAAGAGAGAATACACCTTTCGTTGGGTACATGGAGGTGTATACTATTTCCTGAACTCTGCCCTTTTGTGTTTTAACCTGTCACAATACACACCTGCCATTGGTACATCTCAGGTAGCTTAGTGGTAGGTTATTGTGATGATTGTGTACATGGTTGCGTGTTTTACCCCTGGCAGTGGTCGTTTTACCTCTCAGAGCAGGCACTATTAGTACAAGGGTAAATAATGCACATTTCAGCGGTTCTGGGCAGCTTTGCCTGTGATCTGTGCGATGTTCAGCAAAGGTTAGAACTGTGTTGCGCATATCCATGTAGTCATGTTTAAACAATGCTTACCAGCACTTACCGGTGCAAAAACCCGCTAACATGTTCTTAAAAGTGTTCTAATGACCTGCATCCAACATCCATTATTTGGGACATCAGAATTACATAACAGCCCTTGCAGGTCGTGGAACCGGGACCATGCACGAGATAGTCAGTGGCTTTACCACTGGGGCATCTGGGATATGCACAAATGTTATGGTGTTTAGTATGTAGACTGTACTACGGCTGTTCTTCCATACTGCAAAGAAATGTGTAACTCAGTTAGTTTACATACGGATGATACCTATTAATGGTATGTCCAAATGATGCTTAATGGATGTGCTCCAGCTATGGGAATCCATGTCACAGTGAGCCACACACTGTAATGTGCTACACCTTGCCACAACCATAACTGGAGAATGCTGTGGTGACAGATACCTGTCATGGGTACTCCCCATGTTTTGGAACTACATCCCTGATTACATTATATGGAGCCCCTCGTTAACACACCAGGGAATCCTTGCAGAGTGGGTGGGGAACAGTGCTTACATCCCAGGGATCCTGAAAATGGCTCTGCTCCACAGAAGGACAGTTAGTTAATCAATGGGGTGGCGACAGCAGACACATTTTGGCTAGGCTTATGAATGGCCTCTGACAATTAGGCATGTACCTACCAATGTACCTAGGAACCTATACATACAGTATCAACACATGCTGTTAGCTTAATTTACTGTTCAGGTATTGACTTACCTTGTGCCAATAGCAGTTGTGTGTGCAATTGTTGAGAGCTGCCTGTGTAGGATGCAGACAGTAGACCACCTATACATGACAATTTACAGGTGGTCATGTGTGTGTGTGCCATCCATTTTACTGTGTGTGCAGGTGGAGAAGTGTGTCAGTCCGTAGGGGCCTATACTGTCAGTGTATGTGCTATACGTTCCCTCTTTGCCAAGGCATGGGTATACTGGGCACACCTCCGTCTGCCTACTGGGGCTGGCACAGGGTGTTCATGGTCTGAATCCCTCTGTGCCTGTGGTGCCCTTGGTAATTGCAATGGGCTGTGAGGGCCTTCACCATTATGTCCCTGCTGCAGCTGTTTCTGCAGGATCATATTATGTAGCATGACACATACTATAAAGATGTAGGCACACATGCCTGCAGAGTACTGCAAGGCTCCACCAGATATGTCCAAGCAATGGAACCATAATTTCAGCATCCCAAACACATGCTCTATGATGATTCTGGTTTGTGCGTGTGCCTCATTATGGTGTTCTTGCATGGGTGTGTGTGCATTTCTGATGGGAGTCATCATCCATGGCTCTAGTGCATAGCCAGCATCCCCCACAAGGTGGCCATATAGGATGTCCCCCCTGACAAATACCTGGCACAGCTGTGAGGCATGCCAGATGTGGGAGTCATGGTAGCTTCCAGGGTTGCCAGCACACACATCCATGATAATGCCCTGGGCATTGCACACGACCTGGCAGTTGATGGAGTGGTATCCCTTGCAGTTTATCTAGCGCCTACCATGCTCACCGGGTGGTGACTTGATATGTATGTGCATGCAGTCTATTGCACCCAATACCTTCGAGTAGTCTGCCACACGGTGGAAGAGGTGCATATTGCTGGACAACTCCTCCTGAGTTTGGGGGAAGTATATATGCTCATTGGCATGTGGTAACATGGCATCCAGGAACTGGTGGAGTACCCTGGATGCTGATGCCTATGAGATCCCCATGATATCTCCAGTTGGCCTTTGAAAGGTACCTGTGGCTAGTATTCTCAAGCTTACACATACCTTCGTGTCCACTGGGATGGGTTCCCCTCTGTTGTTTCTGGCTCTGAGGCATGGCCGGCACAGCTCAATGATTTGCTGTATGATGTCCCTGTCCACCCTGTAATGCTCTACTATCTCCAGATCATCTAGCCCCTGGTAGGTTACCCTTGGTCTGAACACTCTTCTCCTCCTCCGGTGCCTGAGGTGGTTGTCAGCATCATCCTCCACACCACCTTCAGTCTCCAACACATGCTGATGAATCACAGCTATGGCAGCTCCCAACATGTACATTGTAAAAGTTCCCTGTCTGTTTACACCAATGGTGCAGTGTTTGGGAATACATAAGTGTGTGTGAGGTGCCTTCACATTTTATACTATTGTGCTTTGGAAGCTGATGACGTCATAGGGTGTGTATGTACAATCCGAGCTGAAGGGTATCTTACTTATGTGTTTTACTGCAGATACTGCTATTGTGGTGCCTTTGGTGTTGAATTACATTTGGCTGCCATGGATCACCTCTTGCCCTTGCCTTCACTTTTCAAACCGATTCCCCTCCCATTGTCAGGCATGCATCCAGCAGCCTGCTTTCTTGTTTTGTACTTTCCCAACCCAGGATTGTGTTGCAAAATGTGTTCTATAGATGATCTACTGCAGGTTTGCTTTGCTCTGCTGTGACAGTTCTCTTTTCTTTGCAATCCAGCACCTCCCCTTTCCTGTTCTGCAGGTTGCTGCTAGCAGCCTTGTTAGCTACCGTCAATGGTCCACTGTTATTTAATACATGTTAATTACTCAGTTGTACTCCAATTACCCTACTGTGGCATTTCCTTATTGTCTTCCCATAACCTTCCTGTTTCAGCTGTGGTGCATGCAGCGCACAGCCATTTACCGTGTTTCGAGTGCTTTGTCATCCGCGTACACATGCACTTTCTGTCACCATGTGTGCTCTCAGCTAAGGAAAGCTATGGCTACATCCACACCCCTATCCTGCGGCTTTGCTTAGCAATGGGCAACCCGGAATAGCAATGCTCCAATGTGCTTACAGCTACGGTGGCACACCCCTCTGCTGATGTCATGTATACCTCCAGGCCACTCCTCAGTGTTATACTGCTACGCCGTGTGGTACAGCCTTACGCCGGAAAGGCGTTTGCAATTCAGTATTACTTGCCTCATTTGCATGGCATTGACTACTAATTCATAGTTACCACACTGAATACTGTCACAGACCCTTAGCAACCCTTGCACCTTGGTTCTGCTGTAGCATGCATACCATTGACTATTATGGCAAAATCATGATTTGTGTTACATTGCAGTTTTATGACATCTTTATATATTTTCCTTGTGTTCCCATTTGCGCACACATGCCCTGGGGTTGTACTTTGTGTTAGTGTGGCCATGACATTAAATGTTATTTTTTATGTGTTGTGCATGTTTTTTATGCCATTGGCTGTATATTTAGCCATTGGCATATGTTAACTTTGTAATATGTAAGTTTGGTCTGCTTTCATGGCTCCGATGTTCTGTTTGAAAAAATGTAAACCATTTTTTGGTTTACATTTCTGTATGCTTACGCTATGCCTGAACCACTTCATGAATCACTATGTACCTTCATTTGCATGCTGCATTACTGCTCACGGGGTGATTAGCATACATGCGCCGAGAGCTGCGCAGCTCTGGCGTACATTGGTAGTGTACGTGGAATCGGATCGTACCTGAATCACTCGGCAGCCATATTTGGCATTAGACCGCCTACGCTACGCCTGCGCCTGGCGCAAGCTTCATGAATCCCGGGGTATGTTTACTAATGACACAATTTGTGACTGTGTCTAGAATTATAAGGTCACAGTACACATTCATTCATTACTGGTGGCTAGAAATTTAAAGTATTTTTTTTTAATCAGTGAAAGGATATAAAGATATATACAGGTGGAAAAAAATCCACACATTAAACAGTTGATTTGAATAAGTTTAATCATCATAATACTTACTAGATGTAGATACTCAAGAGTACATATGGGTGATGGACTACATTAGCAAACAAGTCATAGAGGACAGGTCAACAAAGCCGGTGTAAGCAGATGATGTGGCATTACAAGGAGACTGTGAGCTGGAACTTCAGCAAATGAAAGGGACCGAAATGCAAAACCAAAGGCACATGGGATGAAACTGAGTACAGACAAGACATTGCTCATGGTAGCAAATGGGGAAATCAGAAAAGGCTGATTCAGATAGAAAGGAAAATAGTGGAACAGGTTAACAGCATTGATATCTGGGAGATGTGGTTAAGGAGAAGGGAAGTCTGAATAAGGAGGTCAAAGCTAGACTCAGAAGTGCTGCAATCAACTGGCATAATGTGGTAGAGAAAGTGAGTGACAGAAGAATGCCAATGAAAAAGTAAGGTGTACAAAACAGTGGTGCAACCAGTGCTTCTGCATGGCACAAAAACCTGGGCAGTGACGGCAGAGCAATCAAGGAAGCTTCAGATGTTGGAATTAAAGTCCTTGATATGCACTGTGGGATGTACACCATGGGACAGGTGAAGAAATGAGGACATCAGAGCAAAAGCCAAAGTAGCCCTATTTGCCGATAAGCAGTGAATGTAAAGAAGGGTAAATTACTGAGGTTCAATCTGGTATGTAAGAAAGCAAACGATGATTTGTTAAAAAGAAAAAGTTTTGGAAGAGACAGGAAGAAGGCAAGAGAAAATGAGGACATCCAGTCAAAAGAAGGATGGACTGCATGAGAGAAGACCTCTGACAGGCATCAAAGCGGATAAGAGCATGGTTCTGAATCAAGAGATAAAGGGAAATGATGAGGATGATGACTCACAGTAATAGTGTAGTTCTGAAGTGCAGGTAGCAAGGAAGAATGTATTAATTTATTTATTAGTTTTTGTTAGCCAGTTAGTTTGACTGGGCAACAAGCTCATTCTCAGCAGAGACCCGGTGAGAGAGGCTCCACAAATATTTAATTTTTGCATAGTCTCAAAATTTTACAAAGTTAGCAATATTAACAAAATGAGCAAAGTTAGTAATATTAATAGATGTATACACATTACTTAACTTATTATTGTAATGAGGCAGATATACAAGGAAAGGCAATATTTGTACATTGCTAATATAGCAGGGTCTGATGAAGTTCACACATTGAGAGTGAACGAAAGCGCTAACTTTTATTGATTAAATCTTTTTGGAGCATTCAGTTTCTGCCTTTCCTTTTTGGATTTTATTAGTTTGTGCTTGTGGATATTTCTTAATATAGCAGTAAAGGTATGTAAGCTAATAGCAACACTAGTAAATGAAAAATATCTAATGGAAAGGGCCTGTTATAAAGAAAATAAACATTGAAAAGATACAAAAGGTATAAGGAAATAGCGGATGCAAAGGTATGGGTGAAAGAGATGCTAAAAGGTTTTAAATGTATTGGGAGAAAGATAGAGAATAGAAATGTTTGCATAATAAGGTGCTGAGGAAAAGAGGAGGATTGGTGGAGAAGATAAAAGTGTTATAAGTTTAGACATGTAGGATGGAAGGAGGGAAGGATGAGTAAGTGTTGAGGAGAATGTGTGGAGTTGGAAGAGAGAAAAATAGGGAGAGATAATGGGCTGAAGACGTCGGACTGGAGAAGGATGCACTGCTATTCAGAGGTGGCATACTGTGGAAAGCAGAAGGAGAAGAAACATTCTAGTGGTGACTAGTGCCCCTAGTGAGGGGAATCATTCTGTGGGCAGTACTTCCTGTGACTAGTGCCCCTAGTGAGGGGAATCATTCTGTGGGCAGTACTTCCTGTACTGCATCTGCATCTGATAAGAGAATTTTATTTTTTCAGTATGTTGCTTCCTCTCAGTGATAGCAGTAAATAGTTAGCAAAGATGATGACCTTGTGATTGGCACTTTGCGGCCTTGAGACAAAGTTGCTTGGTACGTTCTTGTATATAATACATCCATATATGAATGTAGATAGTACGACTGCTGAAGTGAAAGTAATTCTTACTATGGAATGATTGTATCTTTTGTACTTTATAAAGGATATTCAGAAGTGTTTGAATTTTCAGAGCAGATTTTTTAAAATGATGATTAAATGTTATGCCTTGATGTAAGGTGCCACATGCGTACTTAGTGCTATGGACAGTTTTTGTATTTTAATTGTTAAGACATTAAACCCGACTAATGGAAGACACGCCATTACTTTCATTATGTGTGAAGACCATACAGATTGCTAGAGACTGAAACTTTTGAAACCAGCATTCTAGGGAATAGAATGCTTCCTGAAAAAAATTAAAGTGTCGAAAGCCAACACCTGTGCAGAGGAAATGATAGCAGACTATCTATATACGGAATTAAATTAGCCGAATTCTAGCAAATGCACATAATATTGATGAAATTGGAAAAAGGAAGAGGATCCATTACTGTGCAGCCATATGGCAAAGTTCAGTTAGATAAGAATTGGGTATGTATTGCTTTTTTTTTCAAGTATCATGATTACTGGAGGTAGGATAACTATAGGTCAAAAGTCTGCATCAGCATTATAAAGAAGAGGAATAGCTTGTTTGTGGATGTTGGGAGCATAGCTTTCTACTAAATGCTACGACTGGAGTGAATAGTAATAAGTAAGCTATGTCAGCTGCACCAGGGAGTAAAACGTTTGAAGGAATACCATCTATGCAGGCAGGCAGGCAATCATTCGGAATATTTATTAGGTTTGGAGTTACACTTTTGAAGTAATTTGAGAAGTTCTGTGCAATGGAATAGAGAGAGACAGATAGGTTTGAAGTAAGTTCAAGGACAGTTGTTTCTGTGTGACAAAAGTTTTTTTTATTCCCTGCTAGAAAGTTTTAAGGTTGTTAGTGGTGGATTACAGTTTATTGAATTAAATTTTCTTAAACTATCAGATCAATTTTTAGTGATGTCTAACTTGCTAGTATAACCGTGAGGCAGAATTTGCTTTTGACTGCATGTATTTTTCCGGTTCCCTATCAGAAGCCTGAAACACTATAAGCTTGAAAATCAAAATCCTGAAACCAAAAGCCTGAAAACTCAAAATCCTGAAAACCCAAAATCCTGAAACTTAAAATCCTGAAAACACAAAATAGACATACTGACGTCATTGTGGCTTTGCTATTGTTAGCCCTGTGGTGTTTAGGTCATGCGTTGGGTCCAGGTAAGTGTGTGGTTGGTTTTATTTTAGGGTTAGGGGCGGTTTAAGTGAGTTAGGGTTAGGGCGCAGGTTAGGCATGTATGCAATAGTGACAAAAATTAGGGTTAGGGGCAGTTTAAGTGAGTTAGGGTTAGGCGGTCAGGTGAGTGTGCGATAGTGACGGACCTTAGGGTTAGGGTTAGGGTCAGGGTCAGTCGGTAGATATTAGTGTCTTTATATTAGCATATTAGTATTATTTGTGTTTTCAGGATTTTGAGTTTCAGGATTTTGATTTTCAAGCTTATAGTGTTTCAGGCTTCTGATAGGGAACCATTTTTCCAGACTGCCTTACATTCCTTGCTTCAGATATATTCGAGAGGAGAGACAGTAAACTTATACATGTATATTATATAAGGGTTTGGGGTTTTGGACAGGATAAAGATTTTTTTTAGCTACAACAAACTGTCTAAAATTGAAAAGGATGTCATCAAGAAAGGGAATATTTTAATAAAAGTGCAAATCTGTATTTTATATTATGTAACAGCTGACAGAACAGCTTTACATCAAAATGTTTTAAAGTTACATATGAAGATTATTTTGGGGTTTCTATGAATCCTGAATTGCATTCCAGATATCCAGTATTGGGGTACCACCAGTAATATCATCAGACATTATGCCAAATGCTAGTCCATTGTTTGAGGAGGGTCCCTGTTGTAAGCCTGATAAGACTGAACCCAAAATTCTGAAAGTCAACATCCTGAAATAATACTGAATGTGTCCCTGAAAACAAATACAACAGATGAACATAACATGACAAATGAAAGTGGAGGTACAGCCATACAGGACGTTTACCCCCCCCCCCCACCACCACCACCATGTACAAACATTGATTATGTGGTTAAGCTTATGTTTTGTATGTGCTTTCATATATACATCTAATATTATTTAAGGATTCCGATTTATAATTTTTGTAGATTTTTACGATTTTGCATTTAATCTTATCTTTAGTCATTTAAGCTTCAGTCTTATGATAAGAAGTCATTTGATGAAAGTGTTACTGCTCCTGTGGCAAACTGCTTTTCTGCTGCTTTATGGACACTGATTTATTAACTGCACATAGCCATAAAGATATAGGTCTTGATGAGTCAATAGGCTGTTATTGGTTGCCCATTTGGCACTGACATCCCCCAGCAGTACTGTCTCTAGATATTTCAGATCAACCATTGGAATGAGCATTCTACCTGCTGTAGGAATGTGTGTGAGAAACATGCAAAAAGACTACTTTTAATTGTTTTTTTTAAGTTACTGGCCAGTACCAGGAAATCCCAAACTATAGCTGCTGGTATCTGGCTTTAGTCTACTGAATAGATTAGATTTTTCCATATGTTAGCCACACTTTCTGCTCCTTTGCTGGTTCTGTCAAACCAAAATATACCGTACTCTGTAGTGCTAAATTCAGAATCTTTCATGGGGATGTGGTTAGACAAGTTAGTGCTAGTGCAGTTATGTCTGTGTAATAAAGCTCAGTCCAGGCATGCATGTTAGAAAAGCTTTAGCAATTGACATGGACTACTTTAAAAGTGTTATTATACTGCCATGGTGTGCCAGTAGCTGAATTAATTAGATGTTTCAAAAGAAAAGGATAGTATTTGAATGTTAGCGCTTACAAGTATTTGAACCTTGCTACAGAAGGGTTCAAATGGGTGATGTAGAGGCTTTTTATTACAGTTTATACAACTGCATTTAGAAGAAGCTTATTTAGGTGAAGGTGTCTTTAAGGCAGTATATGAATGGTGTCTGACAATCATTTGCAGGTATGTTTAATCAGGTAAGGTACCATAATACTTGTCTGATGTTCAGAAAGTAGGTATCAATAAATGATAAGTCAGGTAAAGTCCGGTGGAGGGAGAGATCTGAGGACACCACAATCTGTTTTAAATCCAGTATCGAACTGTCATATTTTAGCTAAATATGACAGTTTTGCTGAATACATAATGGGCTCAGTGACAATTGGCAGATTTCATCCCAACTTATACACACCCAGGACTTGAATCTTTTCTTTCAAGAATTCACTAATAGCCTCAGCAACTCTGTGCTGGGCCTGTAAAGCTAGATGGTTTTGAATGACCACAGCACATGAATCATGGATAAGTCAGATGACTTAGATGATTTCTGTCAGGTAACACAAAGGATGGGGTTTATTCAAAAAGTTACCACTGGAACAGATAACAAAAAACACATTCGGGACTTGTTATTCCAGCTAGGAAATGGTCATTTGAAACTGGAGGCTTATCCCAATTTTAGCAAAATATGGTGCAGTTCAGTCTGGAGCATACCTGTCAACCTCTTAGAGCAAGAAATCTGGCCAAAGTGATAAATAATGGGGGAAAAAGTCCCAAAACTAGGGACAATTTTTAAATATTGCTCTTACAAGCTTAGAAAGTTGATAGAATAACATGTTATGTATTAGCATGATTTTTCTGAACAGAATGAAGTCTGAAACACAAATGTCTCTCATTATTTTCTGATTTCAATCCTCAATAACACAGCAATGTTTTACCAGAAAACCAAAGTTTTTTGAAGAAGAGGCCAAATATATGAGACAAAAATCTGAACATTCTGCGAAAAACTATACAGTTGAGAGGTATGGTGGAGCTCCACCCCAAAATACATTTTGCACAATAGCTAATCATGGGTAGCTATTTACAGCATGTTAATGTACCTGATGTTATTACTGGTCCTTTCAAATGCATTCTTTTTTTTTTTTTCAAAACAGGTTTATTGTTTTAACATACAAGAGAAATATCATAACAATTTTATACAAGTAATTAAAAATAGATATGATTATAACATTCAACAAAACAACTAAAGTATTTACAAAGACATCCACTACAATCAGATCAATTAATTAAACTAAAATACCATGCTATTGAAATTAGGATTTTTTCAACAAATTTTGTAAATTATCCCATACAATATAATAAGATGTTTTTCTAGTTGTTCTTGACCTAATTGTGTTTATTTCCATATGGCACACTATATTCATAACATTTCATTGAACGAAGGAGGTGTATCTGAAATCCAATTTCTGGTTATTATTTTCCTAGTCACTGCTAGAATAGACCATAACAAGGGAAGCTTAACCTTTTTAACACTTTGAGGTACAGGTGTGTTGAATAATATAAGAGATTTAGAAATAATGAAATTATCTGTAAAAAGAGCCTGCAAAAATTCATTAATTGACTTCCAGTATTCTTTCAATTTTATACAGTCATAAAACATATGAGCCCAGTCAGCATTAATTTCTACATTACATCTCTTACATAGATTATCTTTATTATTTATTTTATTCATCATCAAAGGTGTATAAAAGATCTATGTAAAAATGTCCATGTATAAAGTCTCCAGACAATGGAAGACATAGTTCTATAGGCAGATTCCAATATATATTGTTTTTCTTGTTGATTTGGTGGGTCCCCATTAATAGAAGTGAAATAATTCCAGTATGAATCTACACTGTAAAAAGTTTCTTGTCTGATAATTTTATGTATGTATGAAAGTTTACCTTTATCAGAAACTTTATGTTGTAAATTTAATATGAAGTAATCAATCAGTGTTGGAATAGATTCTTTAACTGTTATAGACATTAGATCTATTTTATTAATGAGATGTTGTCTAAAGGTCTAAACCTCTAACCAGCAAGTTTTTCTTAGATCAAATTCTTGTTTTAAGAAATCTAGATTTTTAACTTTATTATCAGATATCAACTGATACCAATACTTTAGATCATTATCTATAGCTAAATGAGTTCCTTCAGAAGTAGATGACAAAAGCATACCCTGAGTATACATTATTGGGAATATAATAAAATTCCATTCCCTATACTTAGGGTGCATGAATATAAAGTTACGATAGCTAATAATAATATTTAATGGGTAACAAACCATATGTTTAGATGTAATAGGTGAAGTACAAAATTCCTTTAGTAACCATAACATGGAGTTATTTACAATCAAAATTTTATGTGTTAAGGAGATTTTCATGAAGTGCATACTAATTAGCTCCCAATAATCTTTCCATTTTGCGACATATAACTGATCTATTAATAAAGTAATAACTTTTACAATAGAAGAGATAGTATATAAATTAAAGTCTGGAAAAGAAATACCCCCTTGAGACCAGCTATTAGTATGTTTCTTTAATGCAATCCTAGGTCTATTAGGTGCCCATAGGAAATTTAACATTAGTGTATTCAGTTTCTTGATAATTATTTTTGTAGGTGGAAGTATTATTGATTGTATTAAGTATAAAATCTTGGGGAATATTATCATTTTAATAATTGTAAGTCTCTCCTTCATAGTAAAAACATATTATTCCAGGTATTAAAAGATTTTGTATATTAAGAAAACAGGTATTATAATTATTATATATAATAGATTTAATATCTTTAGATAGTATTATACCTAAATAAGTTATCTGACCTGAATTGGGTACATATTTAGTAAAATCACTAATGAGAATATTTTTCGTGTATATATAGGTAGTATTTTAGTTTTTCTTCATTGAATATAAACCAGAAATACTTTTAAAATTCATCATTTTATCAAATAGAGACTGCATAGAAGAATTAGATCCTGCTGATGTAATTAGAACATCATCTGCAAAAGTTGAATTTTGGATGTTGTATTTTCATCTATTTCAAAACCCTCTATGTCAGTACTGTTTCTGATCAAATTAGCCCAAGGCTCCATTACTAAAGTGAATAATAGTGGAGAAAGTGGACATCCTTGTTTTGTACCTTTAAAATGGGTATTTTTGTGAAACATATGTTCCTACCTTAATATAAGCCAATGTTCCTTTGTATAAATGCTCAATTAGATTTACAAATGCATCTGAGAAGTTTGTGCACTTCAGTAAGGTAAACAGATAGTCCCAACTTACTGAATCAAATGCTGAACTTATATCAAGACTAATAAGTGTTAAATCTTTATTTTTCCTATTTGCAAAATCAATTAATGTTAAAGTTCTTCTTATATTATCAAAAGTATTTCTATTTACAATGAAGCCTGTCTGATCTATATCTATAATGCCCGGGCTGATTGTCTTCAATCTATCAGCAAAAATACTCATAAACATTTTATAATCAACATTAAGTAATGAGATGGGCCGATATGAAGTACATCTAGTTGGATCTTTATTAGGTTTTTAAATTGGCAAAATAAATGTATATTGCCAAGATGGGGGGGTTATTAACTCAGTTTGGGCCAAAATAAAAACCTTATGTATTAATGAATATGTACTTTTAGAAAGGATTTTATATATCTCTGGTATAATACCATCATTACCCGGTGCTTTGTTTGATTTAAGCTTATTTATTTGTGTAATAACATCTGTATATGAAATACTTTTGTCGAATAGTTTAATCTGTTGTTTATTAAGCTTTTTATTCATGTTTGTGGTTATAAACTTCTTTATTTTATCTTTAGGTTCCATGTTAATGTTATTATGGTTAATTTTGTGAAAGTGATTTCTAAATTCATCTAGTATTTCTGGTATACTAGAAACATTCTTCTTTTAACTTAGAGAAAAGATTTCTTTGATATGGTTTTGTTTATTCAACCTTTTTGTTTTATTTTTAAGTCTATGTAAGTATTTGGGGCTTATTGAATAAGACAAAAACTTGTATTTCTCTAAAGTTATTTTAAATTTATGAGTTAAAATTTCTTTGTATTTTTCATTTAGTTTGTTTATTTCTTCAATAACTTTCTTGTCCATAATATTTTCTTTATTATTATGTTTATAAGAGTCTAATTTACTTTGAATATCTAACAATTCCTTATCCCAAGATTTCCTTTTATTATTATACCATCTGATACTTTGTCCATATAGATATGATTTTAAGGCATCCCAAACATAGACAATGGAGACTTCAGGAGTATTATTTATATCTAAAAAATGTTTTACTTCTGAAAGTATATATTCTTTATAGTCTTTTAGTTGAGTTAAGTATGCTGGTATCCTTTTGATCTGAACATTATGAGTATTTTTTATCATGAATTCAAAAACAATTGAATTATGATCAGATATAGGACATGAAATGATTTTGGAATTAATTAAATCTGTTACCATCTGGTTAGAAATAATGACCCTATCTATTTTTGAGTAAGTTTTGTATCTGTTAGAAAAAAAGGTGTATGGTAATGATTTTGAATCTATCTGATTATTAATATCATTCAAATGATAAGAATTAGCAAAATCATTTAAATGTTTTGCATTAGATGTAATTCTTATTTTTCCTATAGTGGTAGTATCACTTTCATGTAGTATACAATTAAAGTCACCAGCTAAAATAATATCTCCTATAGAGAATGATATGATCTTATCAAGATGATGTTTCACTGTATTAATACCAATTCCAGGTATCCAATATACATTAATTAAAGTGTAAGTCTTCCCATTAATTTGTATTGTAACCATACAAAACATTCCTTTGTCATCCTGATAAGACTTAATGGTTTTAGGAATGGGCATACTTTTATTCCATAAAATAGCCACTCCTCTTTTTCTGAGTGTGCTCTGAACTAACCAATACTGTATATTTGTTTGTGGCTAGTTTATCAATATCTTTTTTCAAGAGATGGGTTTCTTGCAGGAAGACTAAGTTGGCCTTATGTAAATTAATGTATCTTATTAGGCTTGCCCTTTTACACGGATTATTCAATCCATTAATGTTTAAAGAAATTCCTTTTAAAGATGTCATTTGGCATTTTAAAACTTAAGAATCTTATGATCAAAATAACAAATAACAACATAAGTAATGTTACATCTCCTCCTTTAGGTGTACCTTTAAATATAGCTGTATTTATTGAATCTCTTATGGGATTTTGTATAGGATTCAATTTTGTTTGTAGTGACAATGAGTGTACAAAATATATTGTGGATGTCAAAACTATATACATATAACAATGAACAAGTGAAAATAATGTAAGGATTAAACCTTGCATCCAGCCTGGAGTTAAAACTCCAACTTAGAGTAGTATTTACCACTCAAGTTAACCCCTACCCTAAGCAGCAGTACCTCAGCTACCACCTTATCAATTTAATACTGGTTATATTTAACTTAAATTAACAGCTTTCAATTCAATTATCTAGCAAGACAAGACTACACATTTGATAAAACAGCATCATATAAACTAAAATAAACTTTTTTTAAAAAACTATTCATACTACTATATACATCTATGTAATATAATACACTTGTATTCAAATAGCATTCAAATAATCTTGATATCAGGAACCAAGAGGAGAGAGAGAAATAAAAGACGTAAAAGAGGGAGAGAGAGAGTGAAAGGAAGAGAGAGAGAAAAAAAAAAAGGAAGGCATATTTACATATTAATTTATTCAAAGTATGTAAAAATAAGTTCTAACATTCATTTAAATCAAAAACTTTGGCTAATATGGTTCAGACATTACATATATTAAGATACATCTATTTTCTGTCATGTAAATGCAGTCAACAGCTTCCAAAAAAAAAACATTGAATTGCTTGTATATGAGCATTTTACTCATACTCATTATTGTCAATAGAATAAAATATTATATTTATAGAAATTGTTATAAATCATACTGCATAGTTATGCAAATTCTCAGAAACACTTGCATTATTGTAAAAAAAGCCATCTGTATTTTGTATGTCTATACTACTGCTTTAAAATATATCACATGACAATTTCTTCCAGAATAGAGTTATAAAGTTATTTATGCTTGTCAATCAGATGAATTAAATGAGTTATAGTAATGTATATGTTTGGAACATAAGTTTTTAACACGGATTAGTATGCTGCAGTCAAGTAGATTTTCAAAAACACTTGAATAAATGTTTCATTTTCTATGCCTTCTAAAATAAGACATTTACTTACTACAAGAAACTGCATCATTTAAAATCATTATAACTGACATATTTTCTGAATTATAACATAGATATTTAAGTAATTATATAAAATAACTCACATTTAGATGTTAAAGAGTTCATTTTCCTTCACAGTTCTACTTCCTGGTAGAGTGTTCTTCCTGAATCTGCGATGTGTCAGTGTGATATCTGGGTCAAAGGTCAAACTGACTGCTTTCAGCTTCTCTGTGAGAATTCTGAGAGTTGAAGCTTTTGAAACAACTCGAGGACACTGTTCATGAGGTAGCCCACATCCCAGATTGTCTCCCTTAACATTTTGGTGGGAAACTTGTTAAAAACTAGTGACAAACATTCATTTAGCAGTGTAAATGCATCTAAACATGACAAAACCTTCGTGATGTATTTTACAGGTTATTACAGCCTCTATGTAAGTGAAATTAAGCCCAAAGTTATTAATAAGTAATAAAACTCAATATTTATGTCCCAACTCAATTTTTATGCAAATCTTATTATTTACTGTGTCTATATGATCAAAAGCATTTCTATATATTAATATGAAAAAAATAAAGAGAAAGAATAAAGAAAAGAAAAAGAGAGTAGAAAATAAAAGAGTGTAAAGCAGAAATAAAAAAATGTAAGAGAAAGCTATAAGATGTATATACAATGGAATATTACTTACTGTTTATATTAATAGGGTTAAAAATAAAACATATTATTTACTATTATTTAGTTCTAATTATTATTAGTTAAAGCATGACAGATTATTTACAAACAAGCATAAGCAGTATAATCAGGAAAGTATAATTAGGAATAGCATTTGAGGAACATATAAACTTTTTACAAGGAATAAATATGTTATTATTCTATTAATCATATTTTCATTACTCTTCTCTCCCTGCCCTCCCCCACCCTTTACCCACTACATAATCTAAATAGAATGTCATTGTTTAAACAAAGAAAAGAAGAAAAGGAGAAAAAAAGAAAAAAAATGTATCAAATTACTGACCTTACTTCTCTTTTTCAGAAAGAGAAACAAATTGAATAATAGCTTGTTATTAGTTCCTCAGATATTTTGACTGGTTATGAAACAAAACATTTCTTTGCACACAGAAAATAACTTTGATTAAATCTTTTTCAGAATATTTCTGGCTTTCTGGAAATGCAGGAACTATATTTAAAAAGATTAATAATGAAGTAAAATGATGAGAGAAAAAAAAAAACATAGAACAAATCATTTGTTTTTTAATCTCTTTTTCTTCTCTGAAGTCTTCCACGAAGTTTCAGTTGCCAGTCTCTTTAATGAAGGACTAGCCCATTCCATTTCCTCTATTTTATCCAGAATCTTATTTTTTTTGATAAACAGTAAAGCAGAGTCTAAGTCATCAAAAATTTTAGGACCATCAGGAAGGAAGATTTTTAGCTTGGCAGGAAACAGAAGGTATGTTTTAAACTGTGCTTTTTTAAGCTCCCTTATTAGTGGCAGAAAAACTATTCTTTTAGCTATTACCAAGGAAGAATAGTCATTGTCAAAACGCACAGTTGTCTCATTAATCTTAACAGGAGCTTTAGCCCAAGCAGATTTAAGAACCATCTCTTTATCAAAAGATGATAGAAATCTAACTATAACTGATCTAGGATAGTTTTTGTTAGAGTTAGTATTATCTATAGATCTATGTGCTCTTTTGATACCAAAAGAGAATGCTTCTGGTAAGTCTAAAGTTTTAGGGAGCCATGTTGTTAAAAAAGAAGTAATATTGTTACCTTCAATATTTTCTGGCAGTCCAAAAATCCTAATGTTATTGCGCCTAGATCGATTTTCCAGGTCATCCAGCTTTGTTTGTAAATGTGTATTTTGTTTCAGCAGAAACTCAATGTTGATTTCCTCTTCTTGGATTCTATTTTCCATGTCATTCACAGCTTCTTCTATGCCTGTCATCTGGATCTTCTGTTGTTGCAGGTCTATATGTAACAAGTCTATTTGTTTTGTAGTTTTTCTATGAAGGTATCTATTTTAGTATCCATTTTATCCATCTTAGCAGTAAGTTGCTGGATTATAGTTATCAGAGACTGAAGTTCTTTCTTGATGCTGGAGTCTTGAGAATTTGTCTTACTGGAACTCATTTCAGACTGATAAACTGACAGGAAAATTTCCAAAGTGATTTCTGACAGGAATATTGTTAAAATGTCCTTTCTTTTTTAGATATAGTTCAAGAACTATATAAAACAAACATATTTAGAAAGAAAATTACTTCAAAAATTAATTTTTTAAGTAATTAATTCCTGTCAGTGTAATGAAATTGGTGGAGCTGAAGAAATCTGCTGCTATCCTGTGTTCATCCTTGGCCACCCTATCAAATGCATGCTGAGTACTAAGAATCCCATTGATATGATACAGTCTTACAATGAGACAGGGAAATGTTCCTTTACCTCCTTGGCTCCCACTCACTTTTGTCCAGGTAAAATCACTCATACTGAATTATTAGTATATTACGAATTTTGTGGTCTTGTAAAACTGGGGCCTATAAAGGCATATAGTTGAAGGGACTCCTGCCTAGCTGAAACACATTTCATTTGAGCAAACATTAACAGTGGTACCCATTAAATCTGCACGTAAAGAGCAGCATGCCTGCCTATTGTTGTTTCAGTTATAAAGTTTTATCAGCCTTACTGGGTTGTAGTTCAGCTGTGTATTCCAAACTAGGTCACTACTTGTGAGCTTTGTGTTGGATCACTAAGCTGAGCTAGTTTACTTTTTCACAGATAATGTGTATTTGTCACGTGACAGACTGCCCCCATAATGCTTCAGCGATCAGTGAAAACTATCGAGATAATCTGTGTCTAAACAAAGTTTCAGTGAATTACTCTTGTGCAGATCGCAACAGCAATCTATAGCACAGTTTTGAGTTGTTGATCCCCTGCACATAATAGCATATGTTGAAACATTTTTCCTTCAAATAGAATAAAGTTGTCAAAATAATAATCCTTTTCTACACTACAAAAAATTTGTTTTGCAAGCTGAAAATTGTTGACTAGGTGAACATTCCTTTAAAAGTATATATTTAGATTATATTTCTGTGTTGCATTATGTTCAGATTTAGTTTATATTTCTGTATTTTCTTTATTTTCCACCACTGAACAATTTGTCAGCATTTCCATGACAGCGCATGCTG